>NC_036462.1:11077567-11380598 GCF_002775205.1 Xiphophorus maculatus | reverse complement strand
ATAAAAACTGTGAGATCAAGATGTTATTACATGTTATTACTGCATCTCACAATATTGTGAAACAGTCTTCTGCTTGAGCTTTTCAAATATTCACCATGTTAGCATAATCAACAAAGGTCAGGTATAGGGTTATGACTAATTTAGAGCTCTCTAAATTAATTTCATTGCTATGTATCTATGTTAAGTACAATCAGCTGCATAAGTCATTGTAACCACTATGTTGTTAAATTAATAGAATTACTTTCTCTGTTATGAAAGCATGTTACTATCAAGCAAAAAAATACAGTCTTAATGTAACATTTTTAGATAAGAACACAATTTTAAGTTTAATTAGCTAATCCATCGCTGGTTTCCTTTTGTGAGAGATATTGACTGCCACACTTTGATTTATCCTCTGCAATTAAGAGACAATAGCGAAGAACAATAACTCTTGATTGTTCAAAAGAACTGAATAATTGTTCACAGATGAACAAAAATACTGTTAATACTGTTTATTTACTGCGGGGTGTTTTATCATATAACTGATTGTTGCATTTTGTAGCCTCTTATTTGTAACTGGTTAGGTAAAAATTAGTCTCCTCTTTTAAAACAAACTTATGTGCAATGTTTCCCAGCAGCAACAGTTAAAGCAAAGATATAGATTAACAAGGAAGGCTGAATATAAAATCAAATTACACTCAAACAATAAACATGACATACTGACCAATTAATTAATTAGTAACATGCATTATCAATCATTGTGTATAGTAGCAGGTTAAGGTTTTGCTGATATTTTAGCACTTTGATTAATATTTTGTTAGGTTTATGCACCAAATAGTTGGTCAGAGGCAATGATTTTTATTTTGCTAAGCATAGGCAAAAAATATCTTAGAAATAAATTGTTCTGGGCCCCTAAACCAAAACTCCAATAATAAATAAAACTTCAATATTTTCAACTATAAAACTAAAATATTGATTGTGATCACCGTAAGTACCACTCGTCAGACTAATAGTCCAACATTCCTGTCTGACACTTAGCTGTTAGACAAATGTAGGAATGTTTGTGTAATTTCCTCAGTAAAGAAAAAACTTGACACTTTCACTGGCATGGTGTTTCACATGGAATGTAGTTAAATGTGTTCACGTGTTAGTCTGCAAATTTTAATGTTTCATTTGGATTCTTTTATGATGGAGCAACTCTTACCAACTCTCAGAGATGTTCATTTTAGGGTGCTTCATATGTTCAGAAATAAGAAATGACTACATGAGGTTTCTAATCTGTAGATTTTGCTCCTTTGCTCCCTTGTGTCGTGTTGTCTGTCACAAAAAATATTGAAGTTTGTCATGCAGTATGATCAAATGTAAACACATTTAGTGGTAACAGTACTTTTATAAGGAATGTTATACACTGGAAAATTTATTTTAGCCTTTTGTTTCTCTAAGACACAAAGCCTGACCAATATGCCAAATGTTGTAGTGCTGTTAGTGCCTCACTGACTGTGGGCTCACCTGTTAATTTAAGCGATTCAAACATCAAAGGTAGTTATACATAGAATTACTGTTGGCTCTCCAACCAAAAATGTTGCATCACTACATATGAGTAGAGTACTTTGTAAAGTGTATTAAAACATCCTCAGTGGAGTTAATCTGAAGTGAGAATGTTGAAGCATACATTTAGAATGTTATTTCATTAGAAATAGTAGTTTGTGCATAGGTTAATGTTTGTGTCTCTCTTTTTTGCTTTGTTTTTATCCAAAGGTAAAGATGTGTACAAAATTTGACACTTTTTGTATGTGTCTTGTGATTCATTATGAGTCTGACATATAGGAAATATAGGTTTCTCCTTCTTCCACATTTTCTGTGTTCACTCCACACAGAAAATTAATAAATAAATTCCCACCGATATTTTGCACGCAGTTTGCCTGCCTTGGCTCAATGGAGAGACCAAACTCAGGCACAGTCTAGTACATTTGTATCTTCATTTTTTGCTCCTGACAAAAGTGACACTTTAAACCAAACAATTTCCTCCAGCAACGTTGAACCATTTGGTCACAAGCTCTATAACACCCCAGACGCCTACTCGCATGCAAAGAGAGACACACCCGCTCACATCCTCTATCTGTCTTCTTGAAGTAATGTCAGCATAATGCAGTGCCTGAGAGACATTTCCACCGTATGATTCTCGACAGCTGGTCTGTGTGGCAAAGATACAGAGCATGCCAATAGGCTGTTGAAACCCTTGTATTATTATTTTTTTTTTCCCCCTATATCTGAAGACAGATTTGGAACAGTACCACTTTGTTCACATGAATGAACCTGTTTTACAGATTTTTTTTTTTTTAGTTTAAATGCTAGATGGTCCATTTTGTTTCAGTAAATCTGTTTGGATCTCTTCAAGTTCAAATCTAGAGGGTGAACATTTTGACATTTACTGAATTGTATACTAAGAACCTTAATAGAAGCAGAAACAGAAGAATAGGGCTGTTTGGCACTGGTACTCAAAGAGTATTTATGTTTCTGTCCAACATAAACTAGTTTGCACAAACCTATTTGTCAAATCTTGTATTATACATAGTTAGATTTTTGAGGTGAGACAGCGAGTGAGAGCTTGAAAACCCCTCTCCAGCACGCTAAGTCTAATTGCTTTGCTTTATTGTGTTTGGTGCATCAAGCCACGCTTTATTCTCAATTAGTCTGGCATATTTATTTTTGTCTTATTTTTCTGTAAACAACCAATTTGTATTATTATTTGAGTTTGTTGCACTTGACTCCGTACTAATGTTAAGCAAATTTTATACATCCAATGTGATACTTCTAGCAGTAGACGTTTGTGTGGATTATTTTTATCCATGGGTAAGCTGTTGCTGCCTTTTCTGTGGGGTGCCGCTCAATTGTGTTAGTTGTGCATTATTTATTCCTGGGCTGTGTATTCTAATTAACCAGGATACCCACACCAGCGCTGCAAGCAACCAGATCGTTCATTAAGCTCCCACATAATGTTCTCTGACTCTATTTTTTTTTTGTATACAAACTTGTACTTTCACATATGCACACACAAAACACATAGACACATTCAGTGGCCCTCCGGCTTCTGTCCTTATTGTACACAGTGCTTTGTGAGCATGACTGAAACTATATCAAATATTATCATATCATTAAGGATGAGAATTAAGACTCAAACAAAAATGTTGCTAATTTGAAGTGAGTCCTAATTGTGGTAATTATATATCTTCTTAATTTTTTCATTCACATTTTAATCCATTAAGAAAATTGTTTTTGGAGTGCATATATCTAGTAAGAACACTAAAATTCTGGAGTAAAATGCATTATTTTGTCATTTTTAGGGTGCACTTACTTGCACCCAGGCCATTACATAGTACAGAAGTTGCGTCATCCATGGCAGAGATACAGAGATGAAAAGGGTACCTTTTATACCATTTTTATATCAATCAACACTGCCAGAAAATGTTATTCAGCACTTTGGCACAATGCTAAACTAACTGGTCACTTCCTTGCAAAAAAATAGATATATACACATCTCTGTGTTATCTCATTAATGCTGACTTTTGAAAAGTCATTGATAAATATATCTATTAATACAGTGTTATGCCTTATGCATAGTGCATTCTACTACTAAAATGCTGCTAAATCAGCATGTTGGCAGTATTTTAAAGCTACTGTCTTTTGTCAATTTTGGCATGAGTGCAGCAAGCTACGGTACAGTTGTGTGTTCAGAATTGGCAGAATTTTCAGTTTCAAAATGATCACTGCATCAGAGGATAATGGCCTCCATGAGGTAAAAACAACAACAACTAAAAAAACCTATTAGGTTACATTTGCATACGTAAAGCATTGGTAAAGAATGGTGTACAGACACTTTAGTTAGTTATTTAAAAAGAATCCATGTTGTAATCAATACTATTTTATGCAAGTTTCCTGTCTTGCATCAAAAGTTACAGATGCAAGTTAGGAAGTAACTTGGATCTGAACTTCCTTTATTTACTTATTAGGATTTTAAGTGAGATTCTCAAAAATTTTGTAAAATGATAACTGAATTCTATGCACCAAATGTGATACATTCAATAGATTAGAGCAGGTATTCTGATGAGACTTGTTAGTCAGATTAAAAGTAGCTTTTGAAAATAACAACCTATGCAGGTATTAAAAATACTTTTCATTAAGCTCACATTTCAGTATTCCAAATGTTTAAGTCAAGTCGAGTTTATGTATGTAGTACATTTCAACAAGGCAGTTCAAAGTGCTTCACATCATAAAAATATAACACAGCAACCAATTATGAAATAGCAATAAACATTTCATTTTGCCTAATGCCATCATCAAAATCATCAAGCAAATATACATCAAATATATTGATCAATGCTACACTTATTATTGATCAAAGACAACTTTAAACAGGTGAGGTTTTAGACTCAGTAAATAACAAGTAATAACATCTTGATCTGACAGTTTTTATTAAAGAACAAAGGACTACTATTAATCCCATTAAATACATTATAATATTGCTTTACTACAGTTTAAAGGCTGATTTTATTAGTATGATTCTAATCTTTGTCATATTTTGAATGTAGGTGGAAAACAGAAATAAAAAAATCAGTCTGTGCATAGTAATGTAATTTGTTTTGCTTACTGAATTACTAAACTAAATTAACTATTTAACAATATTCTAATTTACTGATTTGGTCTCAGTACTCCAGGACTTTTGTTTCTGTCTTTTTGGTGTATTTTCTTATGCATTTATCAACACAACACTAATACTGAGCGTTGTTCCATTGGATATTTCTTCCTGTTAAAAACAATTTCTTCCCATTGTCACCAAATACTTGCTCAGGAGAAGGGCTTGCTTTTAAAGTGAATGACTCATAGCAAGTGGCCTGTTCCTCACTGCCATTATTTTCTTTGCTGACCTTGACTCTACTGCATTGCAATTTCACCATCACACCATTTGTCATAATGTTTATGAATACTGTATTTAGGTAAGAATTGGACCTTCTAGTCTTGCAGCTTTTTGACTTGGCATTTGTTCTGAATTGGTGCAGTGAAGAATTCCCACGTCTAAATACTTTCTGTTTTTCTTTTCTACAGATAACCACACAATGGCGTCCTTTTCAGCCATTAGTATTCGGATCCTGGATGTAAATGACAATCCTCCTGAACTGGCTACACCATATGAAGCTGCTATATGTGAAGATGCCAAGCCAGGCCAGGTATGATTGTTACTTTTTTTTTAACAAAAAAGATATGCTAAATATATATGAATTGCCCAATATCAAAAAAAGCACAACACTGAAAGACACATTCACAGTTGGCACGGAACACTTGCTCTCAAAAGTTTAGCCACTTCGGTTAAAATACCAGGTATTTGTGACATTTTTTTTTTTCATTTTTAATATAATAGATATCTTGTAAAATAAAATAAAAAAACAGACAAATGCATATGTAGAAAGAAAAATACATATCTTTTTTGCATGTGTTTGCATACTCCTAAACTAAGTTTTAACTAAAAGAAAGTATTTAATCTATGTTAAGAATTTTACCTTTTGACAAAACATAATTTTTTTTTCAATGACTTGAGATGGATTTCATTAGACTATGACATATTATCCAGCAAGGGTCTTTATAGGACTACATTTGTTTGTCATCAACCTTACTTGTTAGTCCAGACATATGAAAAATACTAGAAATAGTTTCTAACATTTCTAGCATGTCAAGTCTCTGGAGTTTCACATCTTTCATTCTGTTCTCTGCCTTCCCTATTGAATGAAAGTGACACATTGTTAAAATATTTGAGTCTTAAAATAAAAAGCTGTAGATTTCAAGGGATTTGTCACATAAGCACAAGTAATATCCTGATTTTTTTAAGCCTACGTTTAACATAACTGAAAACTTATGAGGATTTCCATATGTTTAATTGGCACAAGAGCATGAATCAGTGTTGCATTTCTTTTCTTTGTTAGAAATTCTAATGAAAAATAAGTAATTCACTTCTGTTTGTCTCTAAACTTGTGTATATTTTTGCATTTGTAAAGCATTTTTGCAAACATTTGGAGTAAAAAATCTTACACAGAACAAGAAAAATTATTCTGAACATGAACCAGTTAAACAATCAACATGACCTTGCAAGGATTTGCAGGTATTTGCTTTGTAGAAAATATTCTTGGAAATAGTATTTAAATGAATATGAGATTATTCCATTATAAAGGTTTACTTTGTGATGTGTAAAATTCTGTTTGATAAAAGTGTGTTCTTTAGGCTATAAAATTAAAACTCAATTCACTTGTTTATTTCCCACAACATAAACAAATAGAAAACCACCGTGGCATCTTAAAAGCCCAAAATTATTAATAAGTTTAGGGCAAAGGGCCGTTTTACCATGTACCAACCAAACAGTGATGATTGATTGGACAGGCCTGTCTGGATAACCAAGACAAAAGGCGCTGCTGCCTTCCAATCATATAGAGGTCCAGGTCTTTCAGTTGATAACGATTAAAAAATGGACAAAGTAGTTAGGGAGTTTTATTCACCTTACACCGCCGCCAACAGACCTTTGGCAGAGTTAGACCCAATTATCATGGGCAGAGCAAAGGAATAATTAAAACAACGAGACTTTAAAGCAGGGCCCCCATGTTGGAAGCTGCATTTACATGTGTAATGAGGCTCAGGCCTCTCCTCTCATTGATCCATAGGCTCTTAACCACTTATAGCCCCCATGTGCCTCTGCTATACTGCCAGTCTGAGCCTCAGCTGAGCACTGTCTAGTCTGATCTCTCCCACTCCCAGCTCCTTTCCCCATCTGCAAAATCCCACATTAACCTTCATCTCCTAATCACAACGAGATGATTAGTCTTCCTGCTAAAAAGAAAATTACATTTTCTTTTGCGCTCACTAGAGAGATAAAGGCAGGAACATATTTCATGGTGTTATTATGAACAAACAATACAAACATTAAACTATGACATTAAAAAATGCATATGTACACTTTTGTTGATCCTTTGGTGCTTTTTTACCATGTACTATATGAATATGTAGGCAGGAAATGTATGTATGTTTATTGTTTATTGATTTATATGTTGCATGTATTTCCATGTATTGAAATGCTCAGTCAGCGACTGGAGTTGCGAATTAGCTGTAGCTATGTACTCTTGGTGCTCAAGTGACAGACTTGTTGTCTTCTACATTTATATACTTTGTCCCTGGTAAATAAATGAATAAATTCATTTAAATTAAATGGTGAAAATGCTTACCCAATAAATTACATTTTATTCATTTTATTTTATTAACATCATACTTTCATTTGTACATTTTGCATAGCTGAGTTGTGGATGATCACACAGTGGTTACCACTTACCATTTGGTTGTGGATTTTTCAACTGTGAAACCTGTAGGACAACCCTTAGCTATTTTAAGCAAAAAGGGTTGCAACAATTCCCCTCAAAAGAAAAAAAAAAAGCCTTTTGGATCATTGTTATGGCAAATGGCCTGTACCTTCATTCTGTTTCAGAGAACTACATTATAATATAATTTGCAGTATTTCTAGTTAAACCACCAGAATGTCATATGTACACACCATTTTACGGAACATAAGTACAGTACCCACTTGCAAGAATTTTGATTAGACTTTTACTTTACCTGTAATTTAGATATCAAAATTCAAAGGTTGCATTGAACTAAAGGGTTGTTGTCTGAAATGCTGTAGTTCTTTGATGTCTACAGTTAGCAAAGATGCAATTGTTTGTTCAGTAACAAAAAAAGCTGCCAAAAGAATAGCCTTGGGGTATGTACATCAACAGAGAGATTTTGTTATTGTACAATGAGATTCATTTTGTTCTAGTTCCCTTGTATGTTGTTGATCAATTTGCAAGCTTGGAAAAACCAGCAGCTTTCAGAAATGGCTATAATTAAGTCAAATTTACTTTTACCTGGAATTAGCAGATGCTGGTGTGCACCCCTCCTTTGCCTAATGCATTTCCCTCTGGACTCACAGAATGTGCATGCTAGTCAGTTGCTGCATCTGAGTTAAGAACAGGTTGTGGTTGCTTTATTCACTGTTAGTTTAAGATTAATTTAGCACACAGACCACCTGGAATTATGTAAATGGACCAATAGTAATTGACCAGCTTAAGCTTAAGATGCAAAACTTTCAATAAGAGGAGTGGACACTAGTTGTTTTTTTTTCCAAGGAAAGGCTGAAATCTAGTTTGAGCTGTGATTCACTGTACATGATTGATTGCCTGACTTTGTTCTTACTAATTATAGGTAAGCAGTAATTATTTTTCATAGACAGTCCAACTTGGCTGTCGGTATAACAATGAGACAGATATCTATTTTATTTTGTATCCCTTGTTGCATCTCAATACCTGTCTCTGTAGAGACATACAGTATAATAAAGGCTTGCAAGAACACCTACCGCACTCACACATCCTTTGCTGTCACACTCTTGATATATCAGATCAAACCCTGGTTTACTAAGCTAAAAAGGGTTGCTCCATTGCGGCCTGTTTTGTGCTGTGTTATCTCCCACTTTTGTTAACAAAGTGTCGGATTTCTGGCTCAGCTCTTGCTTTTAGTGGAACCACAGAGAAAATCAGATTTACCTAAACCTTTTTACTGCGGTTGTGTTTGATCCTATTTGAGGACTGGCAACACAATCATTTTTGTGTTTAGAAGGAAAATACACAAGGGGGCAGAGAGGGGTTAGGTAGGAGCAAAATAACTAAATGACATGGGTTAAACATGTTTTCATTGTGAACTCTGCTCAACCTGGGACAATGGAACATACAGACTGTGCTTCTTAGGCCTTGATGAATATATTTACATGACAAAGACAGATAGAGCAGTATAAATACTTTTTCCTTACTTGTGATGGGAAATGATGCAGGCATCCCCAACCATCTTAAGAATGAAAATAGTTTTTAATTTATCTCATAGCTTTGTAAGCATGTTCAAAGTAAGCAGAATTAACAGTTTCCATAGTGGCAAATTCTGATTTGACTTAAAATCTCTCCTAAATTCTGTAGTTTTGTCTTTATTAAATGTGAATTACAATTTCCACGGTCAACCCATTCCTGATCCTGTGGTATTTTCCTGACAAAATACAAAGGGACAGATATCATATAGTGCAATGTGAACAAAAAAGGGCTGTTTGGACAAAGAATGGCCTTGGGTAACAGTGGCCTGTCAACTTCACCGTGTTGTCTCAGCTGATGGATTGGGTCACTGCGACAAATCACCTCAGTTTAGCCACAGCACCGCCAACCTCCAACCCCCGGGAGACATAGTTAAATGTTAAGGTTGAAACATACACACACACCGATGATACTCACCTCATATACATGGAGAAGAAATAGAAAAACAAAAATGACACATTGGGTATATATAGTAAAGTTACAACAAATCAGACAACAAAAACACTGTCTAACTTCCGGACTTGCTAGACATTCTTCCATGTGTAAGAGACTGTATGAGTCATTTGTCCTACTCACCAAATGCCTCGTCCTTTTGTTGTCTCTAAAATATTTAAGACGGTCAGATACAATAGCAGATTTCACGCCTAGATGAAAGCTGTACCAGTATTCATTTGTATCAGTAGTGTGTATATATGTATATGTGGAAAGTGGGTTATGAAAGTGGGGGAAGACATGCATCAAAGGTCATCAGGTCGGGAATCAAATCTGTGACAGCCGTGTCAAGGACTATGGCCTCCTTACAGCACCCTGGTCAGTACCGGATCTGTCTCTGTCCCTGGTGAAGCTTGCGTCATAAGGTTAGACAGAATACGAACACACATTGAACTTAATTGTTTCAAGTAAAGTCAAAGTAAAAATTTCCTTTTAGGTAAAATTTGTAACTTTTACTTCAATTCAACACAAAAATGTAAGTTGTCATATCTAAACCAAAAGAATTAAGTGAGATTAACGTAATAAGTCCATAACATAAACTAAGATAAGAGATAAATCTTTATTGTCATTGTCACAAGACCAACGGAATTTAAACTACAGCCCAAATACACTTTTTAGAGTTAATACCAAAGCATTTCTGTTTACCTATTGCCACTTTAAGCTACAACAACATATCACAATAACAGCTTCTTAACACAGCAGGACACTACTGAGCCACACCAAGAGTGTTCAAATATTTTCTAAAGAAAAAAAAAGCAAAGACATAGCATTTATTTGGTCACCATAACCTCAATTTTGTGCATTAGACCAATCTCATTTTGGAAGGAAGCTCAATTCACAAAGACCCTGCTGCTGAACCAACATGGTTGACTTTCTACTATAAGTATCACACACTCCAGGACAACTTTGGGATAGTTCTTCATCAAACACTGATTGGTCACATCCATTTTCACTTCATAATTAAGGTGATCATTAATGCTTTGGTGATTACCATATTGGATTTTTTGTTGTTTATTTAACTAATTGGGTAACTGTTATAAACTATTTTTTGCTATTTTTAAGTTAACCGCTGGACTTCCTATGTATGCATGCTTTAATCTGAGATTCTACATTAAAAGCTTTATAGTGCTTTGGCTTTACTTCCAGGTTAGTGCCTTTGTGTCCCTGCCCTGAAAAGAGTTTGCCCTCCCCACTTTTATTAAGAGACTAAAACCATGAACACCCACATTGGTCCTTAAAAGCACAACATGTTCTCATTCCCATGACATCAGAAATGCTATTTTTTTGAACACCTATAGCAGCTCTCATACATGCAAAAGGTGTCATTTGGATTCTTTGCCATAATACATTAGACACAGTAATGTCTGATGCTAGGAGCAAGTGTTACTTTGAAAACAAGTTTAACAGTTCCCTTTGAAAGCAACAAGAGTGATGATAAAACAAGCAGCAAAAGTCTACACCATTGTAGATTCCGATATGTATCTTTTGTGAATAGGCGGTTAAAAAGCAGCTTTTTCCTATGTTTCTTTCTAAATATTTGAAGGAAAATGTTTAGAACATTGTTTTTATAGACACTGAGGGACTGTGGAAATTATTTCTCATGGCATCTTAACTGCAAAAAGTAGAATTATTTTCTTTAGGGAATTAAGTTGAACTTCTGTAAGGTGAGTTAAGTTATCCACAATTCAGAAAATGGACGACAGCGTAACTTGCAGATGCATCACTGTATCCTCACAGCTTCTTAAAGTATGTTTTTGCACTCAAAGACAACATGGCTTGAATGATAACATTTTGGGACATATGCCTCTGGTGTTGTATGATACCATTTAGTTGATGTTTTCATATTCCTAGTCTGTAAAAACAAAATTAGCTGCCAGTCACTGTGATGTCTTCCTTTCAGCAATCAAGCTCTTTCCGCCCACCAGTGTTGCGCAGCACTTTTATGCCATGTTGCCAAACCCATGGCTTAAAAGTTCAGACATGCCCTTTTTCAGCAAATGTATAGTTCCCCTTTATGTACTGTAAAGCCAAAAATTATATTTACCCCTGGCAGTTTTATATTTAAAATTGTCTTCATTCGATGAAGTCTGTTTTTAACTAGACATGATATGTGTGAGAAGAAAAAAGGAAAATGCAAAATGAAAGAGAATCTTATTTTCATCTAATATATAAATAAAATTTTATTGCCATTATAGCAATTAAAACCTTTTTGCTATTGCAGTTATTTAGATTATTTTTATCATCTTTATGTAATTTTTGGTTGGAGGACCTTACTGTCCCACTAATATTTTGTGAAATTTTGTTAAAATTACCAATATTCAAAAGGATTTTTAATGATTCTGTAAGTTTGCATTTTAAAGTCGCTTTTTGACATAGTTGAGAGCTCTTTAGAGCTTTGTTTTTACTACCAGCGCTCAATTATAATAAAGCCTTTTTATTCTAAATGCCTGCAACAAACTGATTCAGTACACTAATTATTTTAATCTCCTCTTCACTTGTAAATTTAGAATAAAGTGTTTGCTAAATCATTTTCTACAATGGTGCTACGGCACTGTAGATGCTTGTCATGGTGGCCCTATGTGAGCTGAGACGATACAATGTACAAGAAGCAATGTGTGCGAGATTTATGCAAGTCAGAACCAAATCATAACTTACCATGAAAGGGGACAAACACCAACAGATGGAGATGCAGTAGTTTGAGACTTTAATACTCTTCAAATAAAAATAACTCAGCCATACAGACTGACTGGAAGAAGTTACTTTTAACCACCTACAACCTTCTGTATGAGATCTTCTTAACTAGTATTCAAAGACCTTAGTAAAACATACAGTATTTACAATGCAGCTTGTTTTATGCTTTTATAAATCATATTGTTATTGGCATGTTATTGGTAGGAATAATGTCAAGAAAATGTTAATCTCTTATCCTCAGGTAAAACAAGACTTGGACACGTTTGAACTTTGGCAACAACCACATTTATTGTTATTGCTGTGAATCTCCTGTGTGCCCCAGAGCCATGAAAAAAGAAAAAAAAAAAAAACAGTTTAATTATCCGAAGGGCACAATAATAAGAATGTTCACCCTTCAAAGTAATGGAAGAATTCTGCTTTCAGTGATGAGCCTCCCAGCACATTTTAGGTTGTTTCATGTTTATTTTTTATTTATTCAGGTATTCATTACCTTTCTGGTTTGCTGATTTTTACTGTGAATAAGAAAGATGCCTCCTTCTCACAACCTTCACCTTTCAGACACATCCAGTGCAAATGGGCTCCACTTTTGGGAAAGTCTCCCCCTCTAGCTTTCCAAAGATGCAAGAGATTTAAGGGGGTCAAGAAAGGGTATAGCGAGATAGAAATCTAATTAGGTGATTTTTGCTAGAGGGAGCTTCAGTTGGCACTCGATAAACTCCCACACAGTCACTTTCCTTCGTGCTCGTTTTTCTCTGTCTCAGCGCTCAGTTTTCACTCACTCTGCGATGCTCCCTTAGAGTCCCCCGCTGAGGGCACGTAACAGAGAGCAGATCATGGTTCTCTTGCAACAACTCAATCGGTGTTCATATTTTTCTTAAAAAACGTAGGTTTCCTCTTAGTTGCTAACTTTTTTGCTTACACGTTTTTTTTCTTTTAGCCTTGCTCATTATTCTTTTACTTTTAAACTAAAAAACAATACATGCCAATGACAGGGCTTCAAAGGCCGCTGTGAAAAAAAGATCAATTCTGGTTTTGCATTTTTCACAGCCCACTCTACTGTATTTTTCAGACATTTTTGTGGATGAGTAGACATGTAGTATATTCTACTTTATGTTTTTTTGTTTGTCATTTTTGCTTGAGTGCACATACACAAACAACTCTTGGATGAATATTCAAACACCTGATGTGTTGAAGATTAATTTCTTTCACAAAACAAACCTGCTGTCCTTTTAAATAATTATTTTGTCATTTTAGGTTTCTCTTTTTTTCCCTAAGATCTCCATGGTTTGTTTTGTTGATCCTTCTTTTGTTGATCTAATGATTAGTTTGGACAATTTGATTTACAGTCTGTTAACTGTGAAACCAGTACAACTACAGTCTATTGATGTTATTTAACTAAGTGACAAATGTGGTATTGCAAACTTCTTATAAACCTTTTTTTCTTTAAACTCTTGGTTTTATAACCATCATTTGGACCGCTCAGATAGACTACATTAAAAAAAGAGATAAAGGGAAAAAGCAGATAGCAATTACTCCAGGGCCCTTGTTCTGAAAGCAGGATCAGTGAAGACCCTTATTAAATTTTGGAGTAACTATGTGCATATCTTGGGTTTTCAGTTTCAGAAAGCCAGACAGCCGTTATCCTCAGTCAACGTACTTCCACAACTTACTCTGTGAACCAACCTTGCTCGGTAAGAGGATTGTTTAAGCAAATCCTGAGTTTGCCCTCTGGTTTTGCTGAGACCTGGCCTAAGGAAAGTGTCAGAACTGGCATGTCCTTTTCTGGGGGAGATGATGGAGAGCATATACTCTGCAGAAATCTAACTCAGAAGTGGGTGATCACACCATGATTAGATGTTTTATCATTCCCGGATTAATATATCTTTAAACATTACTGTTTTTGGCACAGTCAGTATATCTCTGAAATTTCAGCCCGCACATCGCTCATATGACTTAACAAGGACATTCTTTGAGTTGCACTATTTTAAAGCCAACGGGATTCTGACAGGAATGTTACTGTAGCGCCTAACCTGATACTGTATAGCAGAGGTCACCTCTGAGAGGTGCCTAATTTAATTTCCCCCTTAGCAAAGTGTCTCACCTCTCAGGTGAGACACTTTGAGACACCCCTCACCTGAGACACCCCAGTGTCTCACCTCTCAGGTGAGACACTGGGGTTCAATTCCGCTTGAGAAAAGGTATTCTTTTTCTCTTTTACGCTATTGGTATCAATGAATGTGAGAATGTTAATCAAGGCATATTTCTCTGAATATTTGTACCTAGGGTTTTTTTTTCCTTTACATAACTTTTCAATATTTATTTATAGTGACTGTTGTACGTCTTCTCTTCTCTCTCCAGGAAAGCTTCTAAATCATAAAAAACATAACATTTTTATTCATCTTGCCTTTGCGTTCATGTCTCTGCCAATTTTGTTTTCTGCTGTTCACACAATCAAGGACTGTCAGCTGGAGAAGAATCAAAATTATCTAGGTTTTCTCCAGTTAAAGGGCAGAAATCTGGGACAAAACAGCACCTGCTGAAGTAACATTCCACACATGCACAACTCATTTTGTGCAGAGACTCATTTTACATAATGATTGGATTTATTTCTCGTATTTCTGGTCCAACAAAGTATGGCATAATTAGCAATGACGGTGAATGGGTTATTGCCCTAAAGTTTAAAGTATTTGTAAATGGATGGTAGTATTTGATTAAGTAAGGAATGACTTATCTCAGTAATGATGGTTAAGGTGAATGTAGATTTATGTCAACACTAAACCTGAGATGTGTGTGTCTTATATTTGTTTGAAATGGTTTGCAAACCCTGTAACTATATTTTGTGGTACATAAATTTAGTTAACCCAATAAAAGAAATGGATAGAAACAAGGTTGCAAGATGTGTGAAGTCAATGAAATAAGATAACAGATAATGTCAAATAAGACAGAGAAACCTTGGTGACTACTGCCAGTAAGATGAATGTTGTAAAATACAACATCAATAAGCAAAAAAGCAGTAAGCCTTTATGCGGTTTATGCAAATATGC
This sequence comes from Xiphophorus maculatus, assembly GCF_002775205.1. Taxonomy (NCBI): domain Eukaryota; kingdom Metazoa; phylum Chordata; class Actinopteri; order Cyprinodontiformes; family Poeciliidae; genus Xiphophorus; species Xiphophorus maculatus. The sequence goes on along the minus strand of NC_036462.1, from coordinate 11,365,468 downwards.
AATTTATTGATAATTCCTGCCAACGCCCTGTGTTTGACCTGCACTCAGGTCAGAAAAACATGGGGAAAAGCAACTTTAATCAAGAGCAATTTGATGTGTGATTTGCCAAAATGCCCCAGTGGCTTTAAAATAACAAATAAGAAAGTTATCCCTCCTTTTCCATGTTAGCAATACGAGTATGGTTGATAAATGAGTAATTATAAATGTTCTGACAAACTGCCAGCAAGCCACTCCCCTCTGTCAAACCCCTCTGCTGCATCTTTTTTCTCTGCTGGAGTGATGAGAACCAGGTGGATTCATTCTCCTACCAATCAGAGTGTAGGTTCTTAAGGGGTGACTGACCTGGCACTCCTGGTTTTGAAGTGCCACAGCATGAAAGCAAACAATCCTGGTAGCACGTAAACTGAAACTGTGCAAAAGTTTCTAAAAAACTGTGAAGGACAGCCAGTAAGCTTACAATACTGTTGCTCATAAACATGGACTTGGATTGATTGTTTGAGAGTTAATATTATTGAAAAGAAAAAGGAAAAAAAAGACAAGACAATACACTTGGTGTTTATTGGTTGAAGTAGAAAGTGAAAAAAAATGTTGGTTAGGATGTTTGACTATGAAATTAAATGTTGTTAAATATGCTAATTTATTTATTGGCGTTGAATTTTATTATAAAACATTTACTATTTATTATACTTTAGGATTAAATGGTTTAAATGGGTGGAAATTTATCTTGTTAATTTCACAGTGCATTTATCTTGTTAATTTCAGATTGTAATAGATGTGTTTCTGTTTGTTTTGAGGTTTTTCACCTATGTGGTTGGACTACAAAAAATTATGAAAATTAAGATGGACTAACCAAAATGAAGACTCCTTGAGTGAAATCCAGTTTTGTTTCACAGTAGAGACCTATCCTTTTCAAGTGGGGATCGCACAGTAAATTAAACCTAACGGAACTTGACAATAAAATCATAACAGCAGTAGAAACCAATAAAGTTAAAGCCTCTCTATTTTGACACCCATTTCAACATATAGAATAAGCATTGTAGTATTTAACAATGTTGGAGGTGCTTTCAGGATGTTAAATTAAAGTAACAAAATTAGTAAAATGGTCAATTCTGTGGTGCACAATCTGGTGGTAAACAAGATACTATCTCCTTTATGTTCATAGAACAGAATATATGTTTACAGATGGAAAATATTAAATGTGTTTGGATTTTCCTGTTATATTGAAACTCTACAGTACAAATGGAAGCTATCACACTGTATAAATTACAGTCAGTTTGAATAGCTCCCAGATTTGATATGTTCTGATTACCAGGGATAGACTGGTAATGTGTCCATTCTGGAAACATCCAGAATGGTTGTCCGGTCCATCATCAAAAAGTCACAGTGAGTGCCTCTAACAGCTAATAACAGCAGGGGACACAGCTTTTTTAATTGTAGCTGATCATGCAGGTGTCTGTGCATTTCTTGAATGCATCACATGCTTCTTCGCAGTGCACCATTAAGACGCCGTATCATTTACCATGAAGTTATGCCGCAGAATTTGTAATTACAAACTAAGCCACATTATCCCAAATAGCCTCCTTGAGCCATGGGTATGACTAAGCCTGTTGTGTGTCTGTGATGCAGTGTTAGCGCTCAGAAGCCATTTATTGTAAAGGTACAACTGTGTCCTGGAAGTGTGACTGTAATCAGCTCAGACCCAGTAATACCTAGGCTACATTCGTTCTCATAATTTAGTGGTGTGCAAGGCACAAAGGCGGCTTTCACATAAACATAAACAGGATCGTAACCATACCATTAAAGGACATTTTGGGCTTCAGAATGGCCGTAGTTAAGAATTTGATTGTCTAGGAGTCAGTTCACATATAGAGAAGTAATAAAGGATTTAGGTCTGAAAATACCTGCTTTTACCGTGACACATCAGAACTATAATTAAAGGACAATGCACTGAAGTTCAGTTGAAGAAAATTCAATGACTTTGATGACCAGGATGAAGGTAATAAATTTTGCAATAAAAAAAAAGTTAAATGTGTTGTCAGAACTTAGCAGTAGTTTTCCAAATAACCGATTTGGGAAACTCAGTTATACAAATCTGTTTCCAGGCTTTCTGTTAGATTTTTTTTATTTTTTATTTAATAACTTACTTGTTTGAGATTTGACAAGAGGTTTCATAATGAGAATATCATATTGTTCCCTCCTTCTTTTTTTACTTTAATAAAATAAAAGTAAAAGAAAACATAGTACATCTCTTCTCAAATCAATCAAACTTTAAATTGGTGTAGCAATACAAAATCCCCCATGCTCCACATGGGTTTATCACACCTATCTGCATGCACTTTGAGACTGCTTGCCTGGCCATGAAGTTTGGATGAGAGCATATAACAGTCTGCCCATCACTGTGACTGTTTGGTAACATCACAAAAGTTCATAATGGAAATGACAAAATCCCACATGCTTCTGGCATCACCAAGAAACCAATGCCAATGAGTTTAAATATAAAAGTTATTTTAAACAATTGTGATGAAACTCTTTTTATACAGAGAATATATGCTTGTAAGAAAAACTAACAGGATTAATTTGTATTGATCCGATCTCCAGTAATTAAATACGTTGCGTAATGAGAGTGAACCTTGAAGTTGGGGGTGGTGGGCGAGTGTTTAGGTTTTGGCACCAGGAATGCTGCCGTCTCTGTGTGGAGTAGGCATGTGGATGATGCTGGGGGTGGTGGAGCAGCATCTGTGGCAAATGGGGTGAAGGTGCGTCATTGTTTGTTGGTCCCTCTTGCTCAACCTGATGCTGCTCCTGACTGGTGCCTGAGGGCTTGGGGCCCAGGAGGCTGGAAGTAAGAAAAAAACACCACAAAAACTTTTTTTGTTTTAGTGTCTGACAGTGACTATTAGTTCACTCTCAGAACTAACAGTCTGACAGTTAGTCTGTCTAACTGTCAGACTAACGACTTGTGCTAAGTCGTTCAGTGCTAGGTCACTGTCACAGTGCTAAGTCACTGAACGACTTGGCACCACAATATATTAAAGATCTGCTGTTTTTGTATCAACCTTGCAGACCAGCAGCATTCAGCTTCTATGTACCAGAAATCTGGAATAAACTTCTGTTCCTTTAAATGAAGATTACAAACCCATTCATTTAGAGATGCTTTTGAACAATAATAAATGGAACATTGACCAACATATTTGATGTGTATTGATGATTTTGATGATGGCACTCATCAAAATGTTATGTTTGTTACTGGTTTTCTCAATAATTGAATGGCATTTTTTATGACTTTGTATTTTTGTGTTTTATAATGTAAAGCACTTTGAACTGCCTTGTTAGTGAAATGTGCAATAAACTTGATTAACTGATTGATCTCTTATTGCAGTAGACTTCACATTTATTCTTCCAAATAGCATTTCAATGTGATTTCACAAATAGAATAAGAGTCTCATTTCAGAGTCTTCATTTTCAATGTAAGATTATCTGGTTCAGAGTTTGAGTCTTTTATTATTAACTGCCGTAGAGATAATAAAATACAGTCCAGACCTGTTTAAATTACTGTGAAATAGCCTTTTAATTTAGAGCGGGGAGGAAGCATCATATCAGATGTCAACATTAGTGTTAGCGGCTAATGGTTTGTTGGAGGAATGAGGTCAATGGTTAATTAGATGCTTCAACATCTCTGTTGTCAAGAACATGACTGCTATTTAGAAGGATACATTTATGGTTAGATTTAGTTGGTTTTGTTTTGTTTTCTTGTATGGAGTGGCTTTTATTCATTGTCCATGTAATTGCTTTGATAGGCTTCGTCCCCCCACCACAACGACCTTGAACAGAACAAAGCTGGTATAAAAAATAAATAGGTAGAGGAGATGGAAGAACATTGGCATTATTTGTAAGTATTATCCAACCACAGGGAAATGTTTGACTAGTGCAATTAATAAACTAAGCAAAAATATACATTTGTTTTTCCTCTTACTTTACATAGAAATGTCCTTTAGAAAATAGATCATTTGGGTAATTATTGGTTAAATGTCAGTAATCTTGTATATTATTCTAGTAATCTGGATTGCAATAAGTATGCATTAAATGAAAGAAATCAAAATATTAAAAGTGTGGTTTTATATATTATGTGGTGGGAAAGAAAACAAAGCAGACCAATGTGGTGCGAAAATAAAATTGATCAACTTGAGGTTTGATTCTGGCTGCAGAGTAATAGTTTGAGAGGAAGACGAATTGTCCCTGAATGCTGTGCGCTAAGGGGTAAACATCTCCAGGGGATGTTTGATGTCTATTCAGCTTGCTTTGAATCCTACCTTATCTCATTGTTTCCTCATGAAGCTCTCAAAATTACATCTTTTTTTTTTTTTATGTGAATCAGTATTATTGCATTACACCCACCAATAGCCTTGGTGCATTGTTCCTGTTCTGCTTATCTTGATCATGACTTCTATTTTTCTTATAGCAATTGTGCCAACCCCACAGAGGATGTGTCCTTTTTTTCACAACTGCATTGTATGATACTTCCCAACACTAGGGCATTTTTCAAAATGCTGTCAATTCTCAGGCAAAAGAAGTTTTAATCTCTTTGTGACTATGGCCCTTTTGAGCCACTATTTCACAGCAAGCCTTTTCGGTCTGTTGCATCTCATGCCACCTCGTTCCCTCCCTGGTGAAAAAGGCATTTGAAACGCAAAGTGATTTTAAATGCCTTTCTTTGTTCCCATTGACAAGATCTGAGTAGAAAATCTAACCTTTCTTTCTTGTCCTCTTATTTTTTTTTCCTTGCTGCTTCTCTGCCCTTAGTTAATTCACACCATCAGCGTAGTGGATAGAGATGAACCACAAGCTGGACATCGTTTTTTCTTCACACTACCATCAGAGGCTGCCAGCAGTCGTCACTTCACCTTGTGGGATGTCAAAGGTAAGATGGACAATATCGTCTCACTTATTTTTTAAAAACTACAACTGTCATCATAATGAGATGTCAAACCTTTAATAGTAAAAAATAAATATTCTTTGAGGAAGTTAGGGGCATATTTGGTGTGAGCGGAGCCATTCAAAATGTGTACATTGTCAGTCAAACTAAAAGAGAGAAATGTTCTGGATCTGGGTGGATGTCATAAAAAATAAGACCTCCAAATTTGTCCAAAATGTTAAAATTGGATTACAACCTTGATACATCATTCAAATAAACACCAAAAGGTAACCCTTAACATATTTCTAAAACTCGTCATTATTTCTACGATAAAAGAAAAACAAGCATAGGATGTGGGATTTGCAACGGAGTCAAATTTGATGCAATTTGCAAGGCTTTTTTGGGTTGGTTTGGGGGAATTAAGAATAATCTTTTTGTCCAGGTTGATTTGAAAGGAGAGCTATTATTTCTGAGAAGAGCAATTATTAAGGATGTGCTGCTAAGAAAATTTGGACTGATGCAACATCCAATATCAATACTTCTGCTATGGCGATATCTTCCAAGTTTTTCCAATGTCATATGTATATTTTACACTATGTATTTTCCAATGCATTCCACACTGTGCATTCCACATCACATCCATTGTTTTGTTGCTCCAGTTAAACACCCCGAGCCATATTTCTGTCACTGTCACATGACCAAACAGATACTACATAGTCAACCCGCTCTTCTCCTGAAACACATAGACAAAGGGCAACAAGATGGAAATAAACAGTGGTTGTTTATAACAGCCCAGTTTTACTCATCAGACTGATACAGATATGTTAAAAATTATTAGAAATGTTTTAAGATGTGGCCTATTGTCCTTTGTATTTTTTTTTTAAATCACGATATGGTCATCCTAGCCAATCGGATACTATTAAGCAGATTAAACCATCATTAGAAGCTAACATCTCATCAGTAGCAGTATTTTCATAGTGCTTGCAAATCATTCCTATTGTCTATCAATTTATAACTTTCTTTTCTTTGCCAACTACCAAAATTCCTGCCGGAAATTGTCACTCTATACTTAAAGACTGACTCTATCATACAACCAGATAACTATTTCCTGTCTTACTTTAAAATAAAACTCTTGAACATAAATACAACATCCAGGTAAAAGCACTGACTTTATAGCTGTAGCTCATAATAATACCTGGAATTAACACAGAAACTAGATAGCGCTTTGGGAGATGGACGTTACTTTCATGACAAATATCATTGGTAATTACTATTTATTTTATTCTTTTTTTTACTTTTTATGAAGTGATATTACTGGATAAATTAAACTTAGTATGCTTGGACAACAAAATAAAAAAATGGTCTTATGGCATAAAGCTGAGCACTAACTGCTTGAGTACATATTTTTTTTAAATACAAGAGATTTATTTTAGAAACAATTTTTTAAGCAGATTATGTTTTTTCAGTTGCCATGGCAATTGTATTACAGTTAGCATTGACGTGTTCCTAGAAAAAGGGATAAAAAATTCAGTGTGCACCCTGGCAATAAGTTTGCTTTGTCAGGAAAATTACTTTTTTCATACTTGTCAGTGTTTTTGCATGCACGCTTGCAGATCCTTCATTTAGGGATGTGTATCTAAGTAAATGTGACATCTGGGTAAATCAAGATTGATCTGACACCAGGAAAATGTCAGGGGAGCATTCCAAGCCAGGGAAATGTCACTGTGTCAAGGCAGAAGGGTCTCCTGCTGAACCATGCATGTGCATTTGAATGGAAAGGTGCATAACTCATGCCTCTATTCAGGACATGTGCACATATTCTACTGGTTATGCATATGCTATTTGGATGAGCAATGAATAAGTAAAAGAGTATTTTTCTTTTTGACTCCCTAAACTCTAATTTTTTTTTGTAAACAAGTACATGAAACACAATAAAGTAACCACCAAAATACACTTTTTAATGTCAGTTTAATGCCTGTTTTAATTTGTTTTTGAGGTTAGAGTGCATGTAAATGACTAGATAAGAGTAGAGTAATCATAACGTGTAAACTATTCCATTTGTACATACCACCAAATACATTTGCATACAAAAACGAACATTCATATACATGCTACTTGTGATGAAACCAGCCAGCAGTATTGTGTAAACATATAAAGTGGTTAAGGCAAACAAAGCACCACGCATACTTTAAATCCGCCTACCTCTCTTTTTTTCCACTCTACTGTCTTTTTTCATGGACACATTTGTCAAACTGTCACTTTCAATCTGTCACTTCGTCTCTTGCTCTTCATGCCCTCACATTGCGTTCTGTCTCCAGGCCTTGACAGACAATGATGACAAGGCATTTTTCCCATGTTGCAAAACTCTTTGAAGTCTTGCTGCCAGTCCGTAGAGGAAACCCCTAATCTCACCGTATAAAGTTTTCTGCTATATGATGCACTGCCAGCCATTTCTTTCTAGATATGTGTGAACATCATGTGTCATGCTTGGATAAAAATATTATGAAATCTAATGATACAAGGTTAAAAATATTTTAGTGATAAAGCTCTGGTAAAGTGATTTGGTAGTTTTGTGGATTAGTTATTTTTGTTCAGTTGAAATTTATCATTAATTTCAACTGAAAAAGAAACTTTATATTTTAAAAGTGGTTATAGAAAGGTCGCTTTCAATATATTCACTTGTCTTATTTTTAAGTTAGAGATCTATAAAACATAATGCTGTGTGAAAGTCAAAAGGACAAACCTCTGAACATAAATGATGATATAAAATTTGCTCTGCATGTGCCAGAGAAGTTCTCGGGTGACAAGGAACACTGATAAATGTTCTGGGAGACGGATTACTTTCTATCCTCTAAACGAATCTTTCCGTGACTCACCATGACTCTTTTTTTCAAAGCCTCATTTTTTATATTGTGTTGGATTTATCTAAGGTTCATACAGAGTCCTCATATACACACACCTGTAAAGTTCAATTGCAAACAGTAGTGGTCGCTTTCAATTTCTATTCTGCTTTTTATTTAGCTAATGTATTCATGATCTGGTACCCTCCTCAGTTTTTGGCAGCCTTGATGAAGCCTTGAAATGCTTTTTTAAAAAATGGTATTGGCTTTGTCTTAGAAAAACAAACAAGCAAAAAAAAATACTTTTTATGAAATCACTTTTTAGGTTGATAAAATTATGCAGGAAGTAAGAACTCTTTTATGTATTTTATTTTTCCCTACATATATGATTTGATACAATTTCAAAAGCCAATCTTCCAAATGGAAAATGAAAAAGAACATGCCATTTAATTAAGGCAGGTATATGGTCGTTGTCAAATATCAGATTACTATTGTGAAATTGCTATGCTAAACTTATCCAAACTTATATTCAGTGAAATAATAAAGTTTATCTTGCAATCATGCACATTGAGGAGAAAGGCTAGGAAAATTTAAAAACAAAAATTCCCCCAAATGTCACTCTTAGACAGTCTAAATTCTCTAAAAGTGAATTTAGACTGTAGATATGTGTAGGGATCTTACACCTATCTACATGTCAACCAGCACCACACAATATCATGGAAATATTTAACTGATCTAGGTCTGGATTGGGATTTTTTATTTCTTTTAGATTGGTTAAAGTGATAGAAATGTGCTGTAAGATGATTTAGAAATTATTCAAAAAGTTTTTCTTATTACAATCACTGCTGCACATATGTAAGTACTGTGTGTCTATTTGCTAAACACTATTAAGCTATCATCTATATTCAAAAGTTTTAAGTCTACAACAGAAAAGACAATGACTCACTGGGATGAGCATGAGAGGTTCTTCTAACATACAGTGACTCATGTGTAATTCTCTGCTTTATCTTATCTGTCTGACCTCGACACACCCCTGACTAAATCGCATCCCACATCAAGACAACACAGCTGGCATCCGTACCCAGAAGTCAAGCTTTAACCGCCATGAACAGAATGTGTACTTCCTGCCCATTCTTGTTGTTGACAGCGGACCTCCCTCCCTCAGCTCAACGGGCACCCTGACCATCCATGTTTGTGGCTGCGACACAGGTGAGAGCCACTGCGGGGGTAGCACCATTACTAACATTAACATCACTGTCACCCTTGGCAGCAGCAGTGGTGCAATGAAAAGGTCAACGTGTCATTGTTTTGCTTAGCAAACATTTCTTCTGAGTCTATATTTATGGAAAGCAAAACAACACATCAATAAAATCTGCCAACAAACGGCCTCTTACACAGGTTTCAAATCTGTAAATATGGACATGGTGAAAGGAATGTTTTTGCTTTTTGAAAAGTTAGTGGCTGTCCATTTAATTGACTTAACACCAGTGTCAAATATGTTCCAGCAAATGCTTATTTTTTCTCTTTCTCTCTAAATGCAGAGGGAGCCATCCAGACCTGCAATGCAACAGCCTATGTAATGAGTGCAGCTCTTAGCCCTGGGGCTCTTATAGCACTACTGGTCTGCATGCTCATACTAATAGGTAAGCAGATAAATGTCCTCATGGATAATTACTAAATTTAAATTAGTCTGAGAGATATATAAATAAAGAGATCCTTATAAAAGTATTGTGTTTTGAATTCATTAGTTTTGCCTTTTTTGGGGTAACACCAGAGGTCAACTTCAGTTGACCCAACAGAAATTATAACTGAAGCCCAGGATGTTCTGGAGAAAAATCTGAGGTTTAAAGTCTTTTTCTCAAAAATCACGTGGCCAAGTGCATTTTAATGAGTTGATTATTTTTAAAAGGTATCCATATTTTACCAGTATATTAGCGCAGGCACTGGCAGAAATACTGAGAGTCATGACATCAAAATACAATACACTTTTGATCTTACCATCATGTTCATGTCAGACATTTTGTATCTGCTTTTTATGACAAAAAGGCTTTTGTTTAACAGGGGAGTGCAAATTCTACCTGGTTTTATGATTGATATGAAGCCACTTTGATCCATGGAACACAGGCAGAAATAGAATGGATGAAAGTGAAGTGCAGGAAGGTTAGAGAGCAAAAACAGGCAAAGTGCTGCCTCAGCACTTGTGTCCCTCTGCATGGGAAGCTTTAAATAGTCAAATCTCTCCAGACAAGTTTAGATTTTTTGTATATATAGACCAGTATGGTAATATACATGCTTACACTCTCAAATACCAAAGCTGGCTGATACTGAAATATTTAAAAAATTTATGAGTTCGCCTCTTACTGGCCCCCACCTCTACTGTAAGTCTTTGCATTGCACTCTTTACTGACAGCAAGAAGCAACAATAATGTCAGAGTGTTCTGTCTCTGCTTTGTGACTCTACAAAGTTTATACAGTCCAGAGAGTGAATGATGGATGACGTGACATGATGTTGCTTTAACTATGACTTGCATTGTTCTCTTTTCATTTAAGAGCTTCTCTAATGAATGGTATTAAAAGTGTCTCCATTAATAAAACAGTGAACTTGAAAAGCAGAGCGTCACTTATTCATTACGGTTTTAAAGCCTCAACAAATCTGTTATCTGCAAATCTGAAGCAACCTTATGGGCATAAAAACTCTCTCCAATGAGTCATGGCTTTAGTGTTGTGCAAAACATGGGCCCATCATCAGCTGAAGGTGAAAACTAATACTTCACCCTAGGAAAGAGCAAGACTTTGTGAAAGAACAGATGATTTTTATGCTGTACTTGGTAACAAAACATGTACACTATGGGTGCATTAGGATGTACACAATCTCCAAAGATTTCATGTGCAAATGATTGCATGTTGAAAAGTGGTGCAGATTGCACAGAATGATGTATTATAACATGAATCTACCTCATATAATACTGTAAAGGAAGTTTCACAGGTGAAGGAGGGGGGACGGGACATTTTTCTTTCGCATGGGACATTTCTTTTATATTTGTTTTATTTTATTTTTTTTTTATCACCCCGCAAGGGGTCTTTTTGTGGGCTCTAGTGTCCCTTTTTCAAAGTAGGCTGACAGGAAAAGGGGAAGGAGAGGGGGGAAGACATGCGGTAAACGTCGTCGGGTCCGGGAGTCGAACCTGCGACAGCCGCGTCGAGGCTATGTTGCCTCTGAATGTGGGTCGTGCTAACCCCTCCGCCACCACGGCACGCCCAGTATTTGTTTTATTTTCAGTATTTCTTTGGCTCTGTAATGGTTTTCCGGTCTCTGGTGGCATTTAATTTGTTAAATCTAATCGTGGTATTTGTTTTGTTTTGGCTTAACTGCATAAACAATGTCTGCAGTCCGGCTGTATTCATTTGTCCCACACAGACATCCTTTGTCTGCACAATTTGTGGAATATGCAGCAGACTACAGTATATACACACTATTCTGCAGAGTATCAAGACATAGTAGTGTGCTACCATAAAGTGATGGTACACTGGAATTATTTGGTAATCCTGTAGTTCATAATTGACATTGCTGAAGGCTATTTTTAAACATTTTTTTAGGATTTATATTTTACATTCTTGAAATATTCTAAATATTTGACAAGCATTGTCTTTTGTCATTGCATCTATGCCTTCTGATTGACAAATGATCATGGACATTTGTTTGTGGCAGTTTACACCTGGTTTTCAAATGTGCTAGATATAGATGCATAAACAGCATCGGGCAATCTGGTTCAAGTTTAATAAATCACACCACAGGTGGTAATATTTGCTAATCCTCAGAGTATTTTGCGATTTCAGATGGTCAACATCTGTTTTACACATTCATGAAGACAAACATGCTAGATTATTACGCCTGCATCATTTTGCTAATGCAAATCTACACACATACCTTTAGAAAATCAGGCAATATGTGTTTTGTTTTTATACTGAAATGTATCCATATTCATTCCTGTTACAAGAGTTAATAAATTTTCAGTCAACTTCTAGCCACCATGATAGTAGAAAATAGAAATACGTAACATAATACTTTTTTTTCTTATCAAAGCATTGAACAACTTGTTTAGCTGACTAACAGTAGCCTAATCTTATTATCTCAAAAATAGCCTCCAACACTTTTCTAGTTACTTAGTTACTGTACCTCATGCGTCAAACTGCAAACTGCTTGAGCATGCAGCCCTCTTCAAAACCCTCTTAACAGCAATGCAATCTATTTATTTTATGGTCTATTATTGTTTTCACATTGTTTTTTTTCTTGCACACATGCATGCATGGTCTCTTGCTGTGCACACAATGACTAATCAACTGGCCAACACTCTCTTACTCTGGAGGCTGGACTACCTCTATTGCATCAATTGCAGGATGATGAGAAAAATGAAAACAAATTTCTGCCTAATTACCGTACAAACAAACAGTCCCTCCATCAGCTCTTATATAGGCCTGATGTGATGAATCCATTTCATTGCGTCGCAGCATCTGCTTGCATCCATTCCAATTACCTCCCATCTGCTTGTGATGAACTCCCGCGTGAGGGCAACCAGCACAGCCCAAGGGGAAATTAACTGTCTTGTCAGGAACACTTATCACAACATCTGTACACATGGGTATCAGCTTTGTATGTATAGGAGACGGCTAAACACAGGTACATGAGCTTCCAGCAAGAGTAAATTCTGTACATGGTGTTTATTGACATTTTCAAAGGTGTGCTAATTGTCAAGGTAAATAGGCTTGCAGAGTTTCACCATCCAGGCATCTGCACACCTAAAAGTGAGTGACAGGTCTGACAGGTTTTTGTCTTTTTATTAGACTGTCCCATATCACCACAGATTCTTTAACTAAATTTATAAATCTGGTACAAGAAAAGAGCTCAGATTGGGGCATTTTTCTCTCTCTTTCACTTCTCTCAATAGGGTGGATTTCTGTCTTAGTGCTTGTTTAGTATGCATGGAAGTATGCACGGCAAAATACAAAAAAAAAAGAAAACTGATTTTTTTTAGACCTGACGGCAATTAATTTGCTCCATTCACTGAAGAGAAGAATAAGACAATGATAACAAATGCTGCTTCCCCAATGATGCCCAGCAAAACAATGTGAGTGGAGAACAACGTTATCAGTCATAGATTCCATATAAAATCCATTGTTGATCATAAAGAGCTTCTTACTCTGGCAAGAGATTTACAGTTGCAAAGGGATATATTTTAGTCTTACTTTCAGGACACATGCAATAAATTCAGACAGTTACAGATAATAGAAAAAGGACACAATGGAAATTATTTTAAAGCTTTTTTTTTGTATTATTTGCCCTTTGTTAAGAGGAGAATAGTTCAATCAGAGACCATTTTAAAAGAAACCATCTGCCCACAGGGTGCTTTCTATGCATACAAAATGTAGTTATCTTTGTTATGTGTGATTTACATGTACATACTTCATGAAGGACCAATAATAATACCTAGTGTGGCAATAAAAGAATGTAGTCATATTTTATAGCAAACAGATGGCTGTCGTGACAGGCAAACCAACAACCCCCACTATAACAGAAAATTCTCTTTTTTAAATTTCTGATAGCTTGTTGATTTTGGCACGCTGTTAACTGTTCTTAAAGATTCATGGGGTCTACTTTTAACTAAATCTAAATAACTCTCTGCTTGTGTTTTTTTTAAGCAGCTTCCCTCTGTGCCAGTTTAATTTAGGAAAAGTTACACATTGCATTGGTGGTTTTGTGGTGTCACAGCCAATAGCTGACTCTTAGCTATAAAACAAGCTGACAGACTAAGATGTCTTATTTTCTAAATTATATTTTAGAACTAGAAAACACTCTTAAGTAACAATGAATATTTGTTTGGATCTATATAAGCTGCCGAAGATTATTGTGATATGTCTGCACAAATTACAAATTCATAAACTATATCAAAAACTGATATGGATTGCAAGTTAATTTACTTTTATTTTTCCTGGAATTGAACTCCGACTTGTATCAAGTCTAAAATTCTGCAATAGTTTTGCAGTAGCTCTCAATTTTCTTTCAGTTTGACAATTATTTGTGAAACCCCAACAAAACTGTGATCTATTTGTAAACAGTTCATGTAATTGACTTATTGCCTATAATAAATATTGTTTAAATTACAGTGAAATATGCAAAATAATTTTAAAGATATGTTACTCAAAATGACCATTGCATCATTTAAATAATTTACTTAACAGCATGTCAATGGTGCTAAGTGAAAGGGGTTTAGAGTTCTATTTTTACTACAAAGCTATCTAAAGTCAACTATCTATTAGCGATCATTGTTGTAAATTCAAATGGGGTTTCTCCTTTTTTTATTTACCCTAATCAAAATCAAATCAAATCAAATTTTATTTGTATAGCACATTTCAGCAGCAAGGCATTTCAAAGTGCTTTACATCATATCAAACACAGAAACACAATGCAACATAGAATCAACAATCAAAACTCGACATTAAGTCAGGTTCCATCAATAATGGGTATGTATAAATTTTTAGTGCCACTCAAATCATAAGATATTAATTGGATAGTTTTTATTTGAATGCATTTGTCACCATTTGTTCATCAGTGCTATTTAAGAGCAATCTCCATTTAACATACTATGTCGATATGTTTCAATAAAGACAGTGTAGGACCCATTTGAAGCTTATTGTGCTTAGTAATTTCTTTAAAAAAGGACTGAATGAAGCAATTGTAAATGCATTTACTCTATAACATAGCTCTTAGTCAACCTATTTAGAGCACAGCACTGTTTTTTTTCTTGTTAAGCAGCTTTTTGTCTCTTTTTCTTCTGTATCTTCCTACTTAATTAATGTTGGTTTTGAAGGAAGCATGGCAGATTATTTACATTTGCAAGTGTGCTCCTGGAATGTTTGTCTGGTTTACATGGATTTGTGGGACATCGCTGAGCTAAAACCAGACTTGACTTCTAAAGTGGTGGTGCTTTTTCGACACCAGTAGATATGAGAGACACTTATAGGTTTGTATATTTTTAGTACTGTTTAATATTCTGAAAGTACTGGGCTGTAAAATATTACGGCATATTTCAAACTGTGCAATGCAGAGGAGAATAAAAAAACACAGCCTCCTGATATATCTGACTGTGCTAGTAACACTGATGTTGTCCACCCACAATACTATTTTATAGGGTAAGAGTGAGTTTTTTTTTCAACTTAAAACTAAAAATGAGATGAAAAAAAAAAAAAAAAATATATATATATATATATATATATATATATATATATATATATTTATTTCAACATTTTTTAATTTGTTTATTTTATTAATTTGTTTGTGTTTGCTTATCATTGTTTTGTGGTCAGATAACATGTTGGGAGAAGACATTTAAGGTCAGAGAATCAGTCAGTGTTGTTTTGTTGAATGAAAATAAAGATAATCTGAATTTGAAGTCAATTAGCAGTAAGAAAAAGAAAAGGCAAAAAAAAAAACCCATAACTGTAGAGATCCATAGTGAAAACCACTGCAATCTAAGATAAACACAAATGCCCATGTAATGTTTCCTAAAAACCATCATGATGAGCCAAACATTTCTGAAATATTCTTTGGACTGACAAGACCAAATAGAATACCAGAAACTGATGAATATGTTGGTGGGATTGTGCTGGTCTAGTTTTCCTTCGTCTCTTCAGAACCTGCAGGATTTCCTGTGATTTATGGAACCATGAATTCTGTTCTCTGTCCAGACTTTGGTTTTGCACCTTACCTTTGCAGGATTAAAGATCCAAAGCAAAAATCCTCTATTGTGGCTGAATTAAAGTAGTTTTTCTTGGTGTACCACATGACTCAGTGGTAGAACAGTTGCATCATACTGAGAGGCTACTGTCCTCAACACAACTGTCTCAATTCCTGGCCCTGGCCCATTTGCTGCATGTCTTCCTCTTCTCACTCTGCTCTTCTTGTTGTGTAATAAATGCCAGTATTGCCACAAATTTGCCTTATAAAATGCTGTTCTTCAAAATGGCTTGGGTCAAAATATCTCAGTTCACTGAAAAATATCACAAGAACTTGATAGAAGTTGTTACCACCAAGCGATGTTCAATCAGTATATGGTGTTAGGGGCAATTTAATTATAAATTAATTATGTAATTATAAATTAAATGATCATCAAACCACATTTTGTATTTATCTTTGTCAGATATTAAGTTATGTTTGATATTTATCATGGTTTGACAAAAAAAGCCAAGAAATAAGGAATTTGTGTGAGGACAAATACTTTTTCAAGGCACTGTAAGTGTAGATATCCAATCAAAAATTTATTTTTATGCATCAATCAAAATAATCAGAAAATAAAGTTCTTTATCTTCAGAAACAGACATTAAGCCTTAGTTCTCTTTTGAAGCTTTTTTCTGTCCTAATCCATCTTTTTCTTTTGCTCGAACTTATGTCTCTGACATATTGTCTCTTTTGCTGAATGCTTACATTTCCAAGTTTAAAACCCAAGCATCTTGATTTTATTAGACTTGAATGAGTATTGATGTGGTATCGGGCACCATTAGGGCTTTTTGTAGCTGATTTTTTGTAAGGCTATCAAAGATGTGAAAAATCAATGCTCATGTATTTGAAATGGAAAACTTGATCATACATTACATTCAGGTAGGATAAATCAAAGTTATAGAAAGAATAGGTACAAACTTTAAATAGTTTCAAAACTATCATCCAAGGAGAAAATTTGATAAACACATTTTGTCATATTTTTTGCATCACAAGTTGTCATCATTCTCATCATTTTTGAGAAAATGATGAGAACTTATATTCTAATGTTTTAGCTTTTTAAACTAACACTGATTCATATTTTACAGAGCATATCACTGTCAATATCTTGTACATTAAGCTTTTAAAATGAGTTCAGTGTAACCGTGCATCATTTTTTTTATGTTTTTCAACTATTGAAAGTATTTTGAAGATTTTATATCTGTAAATATATAATTTCAAAGCTTTAATAAAGCAGTATCTTCTTTTGCTTTCTACCATCTTCAGTTCTTGTCTTGCTGATCCTCACCCTTAAACGCCACAGGAAAGGCCAAAGGATGGCAGAGGACGAGGAGGACATGAGAGATAACGTCATCAAATACAATGACGAAGGCGGAGGGGAGCAGGACACTCAAGCATATGACATGAGCGCACTGAGAAACCTCTATGACTTCCCAGAGGCCAAAAGCTGTGACTCTGGACCGGACATCCGCTCGTTGCCTCAGTGGATACAGGCAAACAGAGTGGGAGGTGGGGTGGACGGAGCTATGGCAGCAGCAACAGACTTCTCCCTTTTCAAAGGCTACATACGAAAGAAGGTGGAGCAGGCTGATGCTGATTTGTCAGTGCCGCCATATGACTCATTCCAGACATACGCCTTTGAGGGCACCAGTTCACCTGCGCTTTCACTCAGTTCAATCCACACACTGTCCACCACATCTGAGCTGGATTTCTCCTACCTCAGCGACTGGGGGCCACGCTTTAGGCAACTGGCAGGCTACTATGCTCCAGGAAAGACTGAGGAGGAAGCATCCTAGCACAGTTTCTTATCTACAGAGAGACAGTTAAACACTCCTTTTCCCTCGTTTTTTCTGTCTCCTCACCCTCTGGCACTCTACTAAAATCATCAGAGCTAACCTTCTGTGCTCATTTCAGTCAGAGTGCAACCTCTTCATCTCACTTTGGAAATTCTCCAATGTAGACTTTGAGCTCTGAGACGACATTGATTTTAAACTTTTGTTGTGATTTTTCTTGAAATATTTTTAGGCTATAAAAATGGGGGCATAAAAAGTGCTATTTAGTAAATTTTTTTTGTTTGTTTGTAAAGGGATTATTTTCTGCACCCAACATGCAGCTCTTTAGTTAAAGCTTCTATATGACGCTGAGAGTGACGAGAATCATTATTACTTGGGTAAAACTTAGTAATATGGAAGTGCACTGTTTGAATGACATATTTAAAAAAAAGGAAAATTCGTATATTTATTTATTTTTATTTATTTATTTATTCATACGATGGTAACTCTTAGTGTTGAATACAAATTATTGGAGAATGACTTCACTAAAGGAGAAGAAAGAGCAGCAGTGCCAGATCATTACACAAAACACAAGTACCGAAGTAATAAGTGGGCCATCTAAAAATTACACACTGGAAAAATGTTTTATTTTCTTTGATAAGTTTTGTACAATAACCCACTGAAGAGAAATACAAAACAGAAAGAATGCAGTCTGGATCTTTCAGCCTGAAAAAAAAACAAACATATTTTTTTGTGGTTTATTAAAAGATACATTTTGAAGGTGAGAAAGTGAGGACAATTGTGTGTTAACAGTGTCTTTTTCCTACTTTCTCTGCAGCCATTTGTGGGGCAACAAGGCACAAACTGCTGCAGGGTTTCACAAAAAAATAAAAACAAATGACTGTTTTATGAAGCTGGTTGGTGGTCAACTTTGTGACAAAAACAGCCAGAAGTTATTTCATATTTTTTGTGTGAGTGTGTAAAATATGTTGATTCCATTTTATAATCGAAGTGTTTTATTTTATTTTATTAATTGTTGGGTTGTTTTCATTGGGCTTGGGGAGGTTGTGGTAACACATGATCAGATTGGATCACATCAACCTTTTATCCCAAGTTATTCCATGTTTACCTTAAATTGCAAATGTATGGAAAAATTATAAAAAAGAAAAAAACCAATAAATATTTAACTTTTTTGTAAACCAAAATGTGTGCAGTGGTGTATTGACTGTAAATTTCTCATTAAATGAGACGCCAGTGATAAAGTGAATAGAGCCCCCGTGTTAACAGTTGTTGTGTATGAATTGCTTTCTGAAGACATTTCCTGAATTATGAATATTTGCAGAGCTTGATTTTATTTACACCAGGGATAGATAGAAAGAGTAGTTTTAGGTTGAAACAAACACACCATATGAGAGGATCCAGCCAAACAAAGAATTTCTACTCAGCACATCTCCCTCATGACTGTCTTCTGCCAAACCACTGTAATTGTCAAAGTCACTAGAGAATGCCAAAGCATACAAAGTTAATTTCATCTGATTTTAAAATGGCCTGTAAGACAGTAAATGGGATTCATGTTCACCTGATAATACTCTTCTTCAAGTAAACCGTTTGTCGGGAAAAAAACAGCAGAACATTTATGCTTTAATTTTTTCTAAGATAAACATCTTCATTTAACATTGTTGCAGTTGAATTGTTATTATTCTTGTTTTATTATTCTAACTTAATAGCAATTCATAAAACAATATACTTTCTATGTTTTAAGGAAGTACATTTTAGCAACCATTTTACTACAGAGTATGTATTTGTACTACTGAATTGTTTCCCCATTTATGTGAAGTTATAATTAGAAACTTGATGTATGTATGATTTTATTTGGATTTATTGAGACAGAAAACACAAAAAATTGCATAGTTTGAAGTAAAATTAATACAATTCATATTTGTTTTAATCACACATTAACAGTCACTTTGGATTAATTGTGAGATTAGTTTAAATTCTGCCATTCATTATCAATTGGCTTTAGGCCTGGATTTTGTCTTTCTAACTCCTGAATATAAAATTTTGCTGTGAATATACCATTTCATTAAAACTTTGAATATATGTTTAATAATATTCCTATGGAAAAGCTCCAGTAATATCTTTTGCAACCTCTTAACAAGTTTTCTTTCAGAATGACCCCATTAATCCCTCCTGCAGTCCTAAGAGACGTGGTCCATTGAATCCTTTAAGCTATTTACCCTGTGCGCAGTCCCAGTGGGTGGCACTGACCCCACGTGTGCTTTTTCAATGCCTTTTTTGTTTTGTGTGTGCGGTTTTGGGAAGTGACACTTTGACTGGACACCTCATCAAATCGTCAGTTTGAAGCACTTAGAAATCTAAATTCTTCTATTTACATTATAAAGGACTAAATAGATGCAAATATCATGTTGTCCGATCATGACATCTGTTGTGCTCCTTCTGATCATCACACTAAGACTGCAGGAGGGTTAAAGCTCCATCCGTCTCCCACCCCATCAACTGTTACCATCTTCCTTGTTCTAGCTGAAGAAAAGTAAGCCTACAAGATGATGGTGCCAGTAGTATGTTTTACAATTTAGGGTGGAAAATTACTTATTTGTCACAAAATTGCCTTTTGCATGTTGAACATCCAATTTTGTCACATCTGACAAAAGTTTTTATATTTGTGCCATATTTTTATATCTATTTCAGGTATGTAAGGTTGATATGAACAATGCTGAAGTTATTTTAACAATATTAACTTGCTTTAAATTTCTCAGCAATTTTACATCTGACATATTTGATGGCTTCTTAAATATTAATCTTTCTGTTTGTTCAGTGATATGAGGACTTCACAGAACAGTTGAATTTATACAAAATTTAAAACAGACACATCTAGCCTCATTTTACAAATTAGAAGACTTCCGAAGGCATTTGCAATGGATTTTATTTAGGGGCATCAGACTAGCAAAGTGTAATTGGAAATACAATTATTCATAATTGTATGTCTTTTCACATAATCATCCTTTCTTTTCACAGCAATACATTACATTTAATCTGTTATGTAAGATCCTAATAAAATACTTAGATTAATTTGATGAAATGTGAAAGATTAAAAAAAACATAGTGTCTTTTGCAAGCTTTGTGACTGATTTAGTGAGTTGTGACAAATCTAACCTGCAAATAAATGATTCGTTGGGCTAGATGTAAGTGTACTTTTTACTGTATTTGATTTTGAGTTTTGGAGAAAGAAAAAACATTCACATTTCCAAGTAAAGAAAGAACAGCTGAAAAACATTTCAGTGAATTGTTTTGACTTGGAACTCAAAAACTAAAAATTATAGGTGGAACACTGCATTAACTCAAACAAATTTATAATTTGAAAGCAATTTAGACTGACTTTACACTTTGGATCACCCCTTGCATTTCTTCAACAATATTGCCATTTTGTTGTACTGCATACGTGCCCTAATGATATGTGTGTCTTTTGGAAGAAAGGGTTTGGCATGCATTTATTCACTGTTGTCCCTATCCCTTCAGCGTTTTCTGACTGACAAAAGCTACAGGCTTGTGGCCATAGACTTTGTAGATCATCATGAGCTTCAAAGTCAGAAGGACTGGATATAAATACAAGAAACATAAGAGAGCCATCTTGCTGAGTGAACCTCATGTCATGTGTCTAATTCTATAAAATATCAGTTTTTTTCAAAAGAAGCAGAAAGTTCCCAGCTGTGCTCATATTCTTCAGTTGTAAAAGAGCATCACCTCTATCACTGTCAAGGAACATGTCACTCCTTAGTGATGACCTACACATGTGAACATGAAGTGTGTTGCCATCAGTCAGAACATCCTCCCCCAAATTCCAAGGGCAATAAGAAGATGGCCATTAGTTATACAGATAGAGCTTTGGTGATTGACAGTTCTCGAGGGGATAGTGGAGAGCACATTAAATCTTCGCTTCTCTTCTCTTTGTACTTGACTTGGTAATGACAATTGATTAAACATTGGTGGTGGGAGGGGGACGTAAATGTGAACTCCAGGAAATATCAATCATATGTTGCCTAATAGCTGCATAACATTTAGTTTCAAGGCATAATAAAAAAAAAGCTGACTTTTAGCAGGTCAAAAAAAACCTGTTTTGATTAAGAGAGGCCGCTTAAACAAACTTTGCCTACATCACAAAACAAATACTGTTCACTGAAAAGCCCAAATGTTAAAATGAGATGACTGTTATACTGCAAGGGCCATTGAGTCTTTATAAAAACTGCACTCTGACAGAGATTTTTAATGTGTCCTTTAATCATTAAATTACTTGTTTTTAACGCACTGACAAGTATTTTACTTAAAGCTGGGTGAAAATATTTTACTTCTTTGTTGTTATTTCACTAATTTAGCAAATGTTTGCTAAAATGTTCACTTTGTTTTAGGAAAATAAAATAAAAACATAAAGAAAAAACATAAGTTTGTGTTAAGTTACATTTACAACAAAAAGTTTAAAACGAAGACAGGTCCATAAGATCAAACACAATGAAGAGAGAATAAAGGCATCAAATTATTACATGCATCTAAATTGTAAATCACTTCCCCAGTGCAAGGAGACAGGGGGGCTGAGGCCTGAGGCAGCTACATGACAGACATGGCCCTGGTTTGCATTACAAATGCATGGGAAATTGATGAGATTGTGTTTTAAATTTTACACTTCTAACCTTCCACGATCTTTTACGTACCTATTATGTGGAAGAAACCTGCTAATTCTTTGACTGAGAAGTACTAAATAAGCAAGCTGACTGATGATTAACCTCCTTAGGAAAGCCTTTAAAACACAAAAGAGAGGACTTCTGTTGCACATACCTACCAGTCCCTCCTAACCCCCCTCCAAAAATCAAAGAAAAATAAGCACAGGCTCTGTAGTAAATCTGCTATTGGCTTTGAGCAGAAAACTTCTGCTAGCATTCAAAGAAGCCCTGTTTGCATGAACACAAATTATGAATTAGTGCTCAGGAAAACAGAAAGTAATTTAGCACTTCTGCAGTAAAGCATCCCTGGCACTAACACATGCAGGCATCTAAGAAATTAATATAGTGTTATTGATTTTGGGTTTGCTGTTTCTTTTGTGCATCTTGTGTAGATTGTTTTATCTCCATAGTTGTTAAAAGCAAAAGGATCAGTTAATCCTTCTGTTTCTTGAAGGTTTAGCCTGCCAGGAAAAGACACACTGGAGGATGAGAGGTTTTGCTCTAACACAGTGAAGGATAAATAGTTTTCTTTACAGTCAGGGAACAACCCAGGTGTCCTTTGTAGGTGGCAAAATCTAAATTAAAGTTTGCAATTTATTAATTATTTATTGATTCACACACAGCATATACTGACCAAGTATTAACCCATGCACCCGCAACCCTGGTAAAGATATGTTTAATCTTATTAGTAAGTTGGTGTCATGGAGATTTTTCAACTTCCATGTAGTTTTCTGTAATATTTAGTGCTGCAATTCTACTGATTTTACAATCCTGCTCACTATCAAAGAAGCCCTGTCCCCATCCAGCCTTGTTTGACACAGTTCTTGTAGTTTCCTTACTTTTGAACATCAATACATGTCTTATATAAAAGAAAATAGATTTTACAATTGATTTTTCTTCTACTTTAATAAATGCATTCAAATTAATGCCTGGCTGGGATGCCACATGGTTCAGTGGTAAAGCAGGCACACAATAGATGGAAAGCTGTAATTTTCAACACAGCTGTTCAAGGTTTGATTCTTGACCTCTTGCCATTTACAACAGGCCTTCAACCTAAGACTCAACCTTTCTTCTCAAGCTCTAAAAGAATGGATTCCACTACAATCTAAATCTGGTTGATTTCTTCCAAATTGCTAAGTCTGAGACAATGATGCTGCAATAAAAGATTAATTTAGTTTAAAGACTGTTTTTTTTTTTTACAAATACACCAAGGGTACTGATAATTGTGGAAACTGAAGTATGTTATCCAACACAGATTTCTCCTTTATAATCTGAGCATGGTTAAAAACAACTTAAAGATTTCAACCATGCAACATCACTTGATGCTGCCACATGTGTACTGCTTTTCCTACTAGGAATCAGTTGTTTTATGCCAGCCTCTTTATACTATTGTTTGTTTTTGTGGTTTGATGTTTCTCACTTTTAGTCCCTATAGACATCACAACTCCCCCACATAAAAATTTGCTATCACAGTAAGTACTTGAACTTAAGTGCTTGTCAAAACGAGACTTATCTCTCTTTGTTCTAAGTTTTCCATGTCCTTGTCCTTCTGGAAAGTTTGATACTTTGTGCAGCAATGTTTTTTGTCATTCTGACAGGTTTTTCTATCTGTTTTAAGGTGTTTGTGTGACAAAGTGTGAAAAGTTTCATAAGGATCGGGGTGAAATACAGATCTTTAAATATTCCCATTTAAGAAGCTGTGGTAAAAGTAGTTTGGTTTCTTGGTGTTATGTGGTAACTAGCAATTACACACAGATCACTAAAAATGGTTTTGTAATAATCTGCCTGTTTAGCACATTTTTTTCTTAATTATGACCTTTTGTGGGAAAGTGGATAAGTAGTCAACTACATTTAAATAAACACACAAACACAAAAACTAAAAACAAAATAATAATTGTTTAGTACACCTGGATGCAATGAGAAGGGGTAAGATTAGATGGACAACTGTTGCCAAAGACAGACAATAATAATAACATTTCTTAAAAGTCTATCAGTATTCCTACTGCATTCAATGGGATTCAAAAAAAGTCAAATATTAAACTTCATAAGATATAAGAGCCTATTCTTACTTGTTCATTAAAATAAAGCGGTTTCACTCTTCATAGCTTTAGTATATTAACAACACACAGAATCAACAATTGAATACAAACACGAGAAGAAGAAGAAAAAGAATCAAAAACCCATCCATCCATTATCTAACATGCTTATCGCGACGGTGCTGGTGCCTATCTCCATTTGTCAACGGACGAGAGGTGGGATAGATGGACAGGATAGCTGTCCACCTGGACAGGTCCCTGGCCCTGAGAGGAACAAAAAACAAAAAGATTAAAAAGTAAATCACCATCACAAAGGTTTTAATTCGATTTCAAATGTTCAATTTCCTTAATAGCTTCTAATCATTTTATGTTTTAATTCATTTTATACTTTTTCATGATATTACTTAGTTTGAAGTCTTCTGCCAAACTATTCAAAAGCTTAAAGCCAGCAACAGAGAGACACATACTTTTTAATAGCATTTATACAGTACATGGTTGTTTTAAGTTAAATATCCTTGTTATCACATCTCTCATTCCGTTCCGTAAACAATTTCTGAATATTTTTTAGTAGCATATCATTTTTTTGCAGTGTTGTATAGTAACGAAGTAAAAATACTTCACTACTTTACTTAAGTATATTTTGGAGTACTTCATACTTTCCTCGAGTATGAAAATTTTTGATGACTTTCACTTTTACTTCACTATATTTCCGAACTTAATCGCATACTTTTACTCCGATACATTTTCAATGTGTGGTTTAGTTACTCGTTACAAAAAAGCGAGAGAGAGAAACGCAAGTGTTTTGACCCCACCTACTGATTGACTGCAACAAAGTCCGTAGCCTGCTTGCCTGGGCTTGTTCATCACCACCAATAGGATACACCTGTTTCGCTTCTCCCATTAAACACAAAGCAAGTCTCGCAATCAGCAGCAGCCACATGGAGGAGGAGACGGAGACCACAACGACTGCAACTACGTCGGACACGGCTCCAGGGGAATCACCAGCTGGTGATGAGAGCCCATGGCCTTATTTAAACACAATATACTCTTTCGTGGGTGTTAAAGATTTTGTCGTAGCGCATGCAGTGTATGTTATTCCTGCCCGAAGATGTGGAAATTCTATCTTACAAAAACTCCCCGTCCAACTTGAAGAAACACATCGAGGTAACTTCTTATGAAATGGTTATAATCCTCCTGTTTCAGTAACTATAGCTTGGTCACTAGGCACTATTGTGAAATCTTGAGCATAACGTTACCTGTATAAATGAACTTTGTTTGGCATTGTTTCAGTTCCACACGTGGTGTATTTAGCTTAGGCCTAATGTTGACTGTATCAGGCTACCTAGACTCCTCTGTTCAAGGGGGGACAGAAGCCATATAGATAGCAATTTAGACTAAATTTAACGAATATAGGAAAGGCATGCAAGTTCAAAACCAGGTTTACAGAGATGACAATAGGCTGCATTTCCCTCCCAATTCTTTTTTCCTTTTCCATAATGACCAGTTGTGTGCACCACCTACTGACTGTAGCATTGACTGATTCACTGATTTGTGAAGTAGAGTAATCGTAACAGCTCTTTTTCTTCATGTTGGCCGCATTTTCTGTACTATTTATTTTTCTCATTTTCAGCACTGACCTTACTTGAAGGGAAAACTTAAGGCTTACAAAAACTTTGTATTTTCTGTCCTGGAGGGTATACTAAGAAGCTGGTTCAGTTGTAAAGCAGGTTAAGTTAACCTTGTGCTATAGGTAAAGCACCTAATTTTCTTAACTAAATGATGCCTGCAGGTATATCTATTAGCAGGTTTAATTTTGCCTGCACTTGTTTGGGTACATTATTTTAAGTGTATTTGACAAGTTTACCAAAATATAAAAATGTCATTCAAACTGCATTTGCCTTGTTTTACTTTTTACTTGTACTTTTCATTACATTACTTGAGTACATCCATTTTTACAGTAATTTCCATACTTAAGTACACGAAGTTTCAGATACTTTAAGACTTTAACTCAAGTAACATTTCAGTCAGTGACTTGGACTTTTACCAAAGTCATATTTTGGAGAGGTACTTATACTTTTACTTGACTCTGAGATTTCAGTACTTTATACAACACTGTTTTTTTGTTTCATATATTATGTGTGCAGTCTTAAAATTTTACTAACTCAGCAAATTTTAATACACTAATATGTGGCTGTGTGTTGATGGAAAGTACAGTTAAGGGATTTGCCTGAAACACAAAGCTCTGAGTAAACCTTCTTGATGGCTCTTTAGTGTTGTTGTTGTCTCCAGATGTGTTGGCACTAATAGCCTCCTCTAAGCATTTTAAAATTTAAACCTACATTTCACCTGAATAAATTATGATTTATAAATATTTTAGACACTTAAGGGTCTGGCAATAGAACTGTTTGTCATGATGTAAGAGGATGGTGGCTGAAAAGAGGATCCAACCACAGGACACACAAGGAATGAGATGAAGGAAACAAAACAAAAGCCTTGAATGCACTTACTGAGCTGTCTTATGTTAAGTAAAACAGTTTAAATAGCTTTAAAAAAACTTAAAAAAAACATTAATAAATAGAAACTGTAATAAATCCAATTTCCTTTCTGTAAATAGGTCTTTTATAACACAGTAGGTCTTTTATAACACATTTACAATAAACATGCTTGGTACATGTTTATATAAATTGTTTAAGGCTGGAGAAAATATAAAAACAAAATTAAATGTGCAAAGATTATCATTTTGTCTCATTAAAGTACTCTTTTTGGAGAAAAATATGTTGGCACAGGTGAACCAGAGCAGTAGGTAAACCTTAGTTAAGCCCCTTTTCTATTTTCATGAATGAGCTATTCATCTTGTGAGCTATGTCTCTATGGTTTGTCTTTTTACTGATCAAATTAAGAATTACCTTTACACTTTACAATTTTGAATGAAACAGGATTTTGTGTTTTGTAACATTTTTAGAAACTGGTTAAAAATGGCTGTTAATTAGTGAAGAAATAATTAGGAAATCCTTTCAGTTTTGCCAAGCTGTTACATGAAGCAAAGAGAAGATATTTACCTGCTTCTGTGTCTAGGATATGTTTGTTAGGCTGGTGATTCTTGAAAATGACTTTACAAAGAATGAAGCATCTTTATTTTTCTTTTTTTTCTAATAAAAAAATCAATATAAGAAAAATTTATTTCTCAAAGCAAAGTTTAAGGCAAAGCTAGTTTAGTTACTTTGGATACACTAATAGAAGGCTAATTTATGTCTCATTTTCTCTTTCTTTTTGGGATTTATATTAACATTTGGTAGATATCAACATTTCATAAATATCAGAACACAAAGGTGCTGGGAATAAAATAATTCCACCACCTCAGAATGGCACCCTGTCCTGATATATACAACACTGAATAATTAGATGAGTTTCTTTGTTGGAGATTGCTGAGCATTACCATCATAGCAGAAATGTAATTAGTAATAACACCTAGAAAGTGAAGACAGTCACAAGGACCATACAAGCAACATACTAATTCCCTTCAAAAGAAAAAAATAAAATGATTAGACCATTTGTGGCTTTGTGAGGCATGTGCAGCTATGAATGAGCCTTTACAGCTTTGTCAAATGAAATAATATGAACCGCCTATCTGGGTATTTTTGTACGTGCTGGAATTATGGGTTTATTGAAGCTGTATAATTGCATTTTATTGTTTCTTTCTTTCAACTCTCCCTTTCTCATGTGGCTCCTACCCCATTCGCCCTCAGAGGAAAGTCCTTTTTTTATTTCTATTTTACTTCTGCACTGCAAATTTGATCGTCTTTCATTATGCAAATCAATTTAATTCCAACAAAACCTAGCGAGAACGAGTGGGGAGACTTGAAGATGAATTAGCAGAGATCAAATGGAAAGACAAAAAAATGCATTTAGAATCAAGCTTTGGATTTGCCTTGATCTAATTTTAACAGATGAATCCTTACTTTCTTTTTTTTTCCAGTTGGGCCTTTTTATGTATTAAGAATTCCAAGTTGATTGAGGTTGACACCTGTTTGCCCTTAAAGAATTGCACTGCTTTTCTAATGCTGGAGGGTGAGAGATAGATTGCACTTTGGGACAAACTGTGTCAGTGATTACCTTCTGTGTCTTGTACAGTAAGTCAACATTATAAATCTCAGCAAGGATGGTAGAGCACTATCAGCCAACTCTAAAAGCCAATTACTCTCTCAATGACCTGACTCATGTAATATTTACAACCATATAGTGGATCCTACTTATTTCAAATCTGTGAAACTATGAAGAAATTAAATCATTACTTTAACTTTCCTGTACTATTACATTTTGCAGGAGCTCCTCTGAAGCAAGTCATTCAAAGATGAAACATTTCAAATTAGTTTTTTAGTTTAATTTGTTTCATTTTATCTGTTCAGTTTTATCTCTTATTTCTCTGTCTTGAATTAGCTTTGATGATTTTTTAATGAAAATCATCCAAACACAGAGTTTGACATGTTTACCAAAAGCTGTTGTTGGATTTACTGCTGTTTTTCAACCTTCGCTAACATAATTACTACAACCAAAGAGTTTACCATCTCTTTGGTGAAAGCCTAGACTGTCTTTCAACAAGGTTGCTTCTCCTCTCCTCATGGACGCATACTCAGTAAATATGGGCCTGCTTTGAAGAATAAATGTGTGTTTGCAAGTAGGCGTGTGTTTAAGTGTGTCTACATGGGACCAACCAGATGCTGGGGTGTGTACAAGCTGTCTCAGCTGGCCTAGTATATGTCTACTCCAAGCAAACTGATGCTCCACACACACATACCGATACACACTTATGACACACACTCATACAATGAATGCCATTGGCAAGGTTATTGCTCATTCTCATGAGCCCTTACAATCCCTTCTGTTCTCCACTTTTTGATCTGTACTCGTTTTGTGTGAAAAATAATGAGGACCACATTGCAAATACTTCAAACAAGTCTAACGTCATTGCCATGAATGTGGGAGGATGTGTTTTCAATCTCAATAAAACAAACAGTTTAAGTGCCCTGTTACATGTAGCATTAGTCATTTGTAATCAATTCACTCAGGTGTGCTTGCAAAAGGATGTAGCCCTGGAAAAATGCAATACATTCACTCTTGTACAGAAAGAAAAACAATTCCCCCCAACAAAAAGAAAACAAGTTGTGTTCTCACCTGACTGTTTGAGGAGCAGAAATGTTAATTGATGGGAAACACATTAGAAGCATTCTGTGCATGCAAGGTGAGCAGGTCTATTGGCAGCAGATCAAATCCAGGTATCCACTAAATGGTCTTTCTTAACAGGTAGACTAAGGTAGACCTTCATGCTGATTGCTGCAAAATTCGTTTTCAACGTTGTTAATGATTGCCAAACAACATTCTTTTGGTCTTGCCCTAATTAAACTTAATTTAATGCATCCCCTTACACCACTTTTAGAGCTACTTCAATTAAGTATTAAAACATTTCTTTTTAATACAAAGTTATGCGTCTATAGCCATACACCAACTCCATGTTTTTCTTTTTTTGTTTTTCTGTCTGATGGGGGAAGGTGTCAGAGGGCTGACCTTGGTTTGTCATTAAGTCTTCTGGAAATTTGCCAGCAACTTAAATGTTTTCATATTTTTGAAAGAAGTGTCCTCTCACATGTAATGCAAGACTGTTTTTGTTTTTTTTTTGTTTTTTTTTACAGTTGATGAAGTGTAAAAAACTATATGCTCCAATATAATTGCTGCTGCCTTTCCTACCTGAAAGTGGGTTAACTCACTCATAAATGCTCCCAAGCAGCACACTACCAAAACTTCTGGTTTTATGGACATGCTCATGTCTGTATGGAGCTACTTGTCTTTTTAAGTTCTGAGGATGTACTCAATTTTTCTACACTTTCTAATTTACATGTATTTTTTTACAGTAAAAAGGGAGATGTAATGATGACCAGTAGAAAATCATATATTTTATGTAACTTGGTATGTAAAAGTTTCACATTTTAGATGGTGTAAATGTCAAAGTTTCCCAATAAAGGCTTAAATTTTTAAATAAAAACTGTCCTTCAAACAATGGTAATTTGCACAAGTGAGTTTATATAAAATGTCAAGTGGTTTGTTGCTGAGACATATTTGTACATGAACTGTGTTTATTGTATTGGTAGCCTTAGCCTCAGCCAAGAAGAAATGCTGCCAAATCCTGATGCTTGGCTTCTGCTTTGCCTAGGGCTTTTAAGCACACCGATGTGGTGCTCCCAAATAAAGGTGAGACCTTTTGTGGATCACATATGCACTGTAAAACCATTTTATTGAAGTGTTATCCCCTTTGACTTATGGTTTGACAAAAAGTGTTTGGAGGTAATATGTTGTTAGAGGGCAGTTGAATATGTGGCCTACAAGAAAGAGTCTTAAGAATATCAGATGACATGTACATAAGAAGATAAATCACAATCATGACTTGATGTGATTTATTATATAGCTGACAATATACATTTTAGTAAAGCCTTTATATCTACAAAACCCTTTACAATTAGTTGATTTTACATTGAAATTGTGCCATTGTGCAACACTGACAGGTGAATTATCATGCTTGCATTATCATGCCTGCCAGGAAAGTGCCAGAAAATTGAAGCAAACTATGGTTCCATTTTCAATATCAGAGCTGTTTGTGTCTGACTAAAAGGAAGACCTAAGTCTATAATTTTTGTTAAATTTTAGCTTTAACCTTCCACTATTACACGGGAGTGATAACCTCTAATTATTATGCAACATATATTCCACTTACAGTCTGAAGAAACTTTAATCAAATAGGATTCTGATTGTAGGAACAATGACACATAGCTATTATGACAAAAAAAATTTCTTAGGTTAATGTTTAGATACAATCTGAAGGCTGTCATGTACTATTCAATTCACTATTATTTTTTCTTGGTTGGTTTTCCATCATTTTGACAGTGCAAAGCTGCACAAATCTAAAGCTGATGCACAGATTACAGAGTATCAAGACTTTCCGTTAAGGATTCAGTCCAAATTTTACATAAACTTTACTTATATGCCATTTGACAAGACTAACAATTTACACACTGTCATGAATAAAATAATATTCAATTTCTGAGAATTGCATAAAAGGATGTAAGTGTATCTGTAAATCGATAGGTATCGATATATGTTCCGCTTTTAGCACTCTCAGAGGACAGACTACTAGAAATATACTGCTCAAAAAAATAAAGGGAACACTTTAAGTGTTAAACACCTGTTTAAGTGTTCCCTTTATTTTTTTGAGCAGTGTATCTGTTTCCTTATTTTTGGGCCTAGACTGTATCAGATAAGGTTCTGAGTAGTCAGGCCTATTGTGTTTCATACTCAATATGGTAAAAAATAAACTTAAAGTAAATTGACAATCAAACCTTCTACCTACCCTGAACATTGTCCCTGCCACTGCCATTTCCAACATGTATTATTTAACTTTTGAAAGCAAAGAAGCTACATTTACAATTATTTATGATTATACTTGTTTTTATTTTGCTGGTTGTAGTTGAGTTTTAGAAATAGTAGTGGCTAATGTTTCATAGTCTTGTTGTTGCTTCTAGTTGTCGTCACATTGTAAATCTAATTATGAAGTGTACACACAACAAGCATTTGCAGTTTTTGCCCTTTGCCTAGTAAGCTGGTAGTGTGAGAAAGTGCATGTGGGCTGCACAATTAATTACCGGGGTTTGTACATCATTAATTTATATTAAAGCCACTGGGGAGTGTGAATGTAGTGCTTTTCTTCATGCTCCAGTAACAGAGATAAACAGACCATTAACTATTTTCATGTCCAGAAAGAGAAAGGTTTTCTTCTAAAAGTTAGAAGTAAATTGATCAAATCCAAGCAATTTTATTTAAACAATATTTCCTAAGTAACTTTGACAGCTAATAAAGTTAGGAAACTTTTGCAACTGGCCTCAGATAACCAGTAATAAGACTGAAGTAAATAAGTGATATTTACTTGCCTAAACCGCATGCTGATCTCAATATACTCCATAATCGTGACTTCCATATAACAGAAACGATTCCCTTAATGCATGCATGATTATTGATATGTCTTCTATTTTTTTTCTGTTAGTAACTGCTAATTAAATCTACAATTTTCAACATAAAGCACTTTGAGCCCCACAAATACTGCTAGTAATTATGTTCTCTGAAGGCGACTGACCACTTACAGAGTGGCAATGTATCATTAGTTTACTGCTGTTCTTGAGGTGTTGGAGAAGCGGTTCCTTTATAATGCAAATGGATTTTTTATGGCGTACTGATGGATCATCTGCTGCAGAGCAGGAATTCATTGCAGTATGACATCCAAGGTATAACCAAGATTAAATTCTTTGAATTATTGCATTACAACCCCCAGCATGTGAAATGGTGCCAACTCCATCTTTTACCACAACGTCACCCGAGACACTTACCTGCAACATTCTCTAACCCTACTGCTGCATTTATATTCACAGTAATTGCTATGATAAGTGCAAATAAGTGCAATTAGCAAAGCATGGGAATGCACCTCACCTTTACCCTCTTTCTTGTTGCTATTCTTTCATTTTGTCAGTATTTTTCTAAATGATACTTTAATTTAGCTCAACCAGTCTGTTATAGATTAGATTCAAGGGAACTCTGCGACAGCAAAAATAAACAATGGTCATTAGAGCGTCATTACCTAACAGAGTACAGAGAGACAGCTTCCATGTTCCTTGCAAAGCAGAGCCTACACAGTCCCTGGTCATTTAGGTTTTTTCTCACTAAGATTTATAGAAGAGTAAAAATAGGGTTATGAATTTGATGTATCACAACAAAGCTCTGGCTGAGATATTTTTGCCCAGTGCCCATGGTCCTCTCAGGAGAGTTTAATCTGGCATCTGGCCACCAGCCACTCCTTCTCCACCCCACCTTCTTTTGTCCCACTGTGATTTTATGGTTCTGGAGAACTGAGCTAATTTCACTAAACTTCTGAAACGCTGCATGTTGGGAATTGGTTCTCCAAAAAGGTTGCAAGAGACAAAGTTTAGAGATGATGAGATGTTTACCTGTACCACAATATTTTATGATCCTCTGATAATGTTCTCTTTTGTTTTGAATAAGATTTCATTTGATTTTCTTGTCCTTTTTTAAAAAAAAATTAAAAATTGTGAACTTTGAAAAATAAATTCTTAGATTATTTTCAATTTTAATCTGAAGAAATTTTTTTAAAGATGTAATTGTGGTTAGCATCCATCCATCCATCCATCCATCCATCCATCCATCCATCCATCCATCTTCTGCTTTATCCGGGATCGGGTCGCGGGGGTAGCAACTTCAGAAGGGAGGCCCTGACTTCCCTCTCCCCAGCCACTTGTTCCAGCTCCTCGGGGGAATCCCTAAGCATTCCCAGGACAGCCGAGATACATAGTCCCTCCAGCATTCCCCGGGTCCTCCTCCCAGTGGGATATGCCCGGAACACCTCACCAGGGAGGCGTACAGGAGGCATCCTGACCAGATGCCCGAGCCACCTCAACTGGCTGTCCTTGACGTGAAGGAGCAGCGGCTCCACTCTGAGTCCCTCCCGAATGACTTCTCACCCTATCTCTAAGGGAGAGCCCAGACACCCTACAGAGAACACCCATTTCGGCCGCTTGTATTTGCGATCTTGTTCTTTCGGTCATGACCCAAAGCTCATGACCATAGATGAAGGTGGGAACGTAGATCGACCGGTAAATTGAGAGCTTCACTTTTTGAGTCAGATCTCTCTTCACCACGACAGACCGGTATAGCCCCTGCTTCACGGCAGATGCTGCGCCAATCCGCCTGTCAATCTCCTGCTCCCTTCTTCTCTCAGTCGTGAACAAGATCCCAAGATACTTATACTCCTCACTTGGGGCAGGACCCCCCCGATCTCTACCTTTTCCTGCTCAAGACCATGGCCTCAGATTTGGAGGCACTGATCCTCATCCTGGCCGCTTCACACTCGGCTGCTAACCGCTCCAGCGAGAGCTGCAGATCACGACGTGATGAAGCCAATAGGACCACATCATCCGCAATAAGCAGAGATGCGATCCTAAGGCCACCAAAATGGATCCCCTCAACACGTTGGCTGCACCTAGAAATTTTGTCCATGAAAATATTTGTCATTTTTTTGGTCAATTATTTAAACTGTCTTAGTTCTTGCCCTTGTCAGGTAAAAATTTTATGATAGATATGATATATAAATTAAATGTAACTGGAATATTATTACTGTCCATCCTTTGTGGAAATTGCATATATTTTGGGGTTCAGAGTGCAGCATGTGCCGTACTCATGTGTTTCTGTCGGGTAGCCCTACAATTGATAGGCAAACCATCCAAGACCGCTAGACTAGGCTAACATTAAAAGAAAATATAATAGGTTAATAGAAAAGATATACAATGATATAATTTTTTTCTAAATTCAACACTCAGAAATGTGGAATGAAGGGCTGCAAACACTGCAACTATAACATTTTTGTTGCTCATGGTAACTACAAAGCTAACAATATGGATTTCAAGTTTTACCATTATATTTTGTGGCACTATTGTGATGACGATAAAAGTCACAATAAGAACTTTTTTTTTTTGATAACTTTGACTGAATGGTTCCACAAACATAAATACAGTTCTTGAAAAAATGTGTAACATGCTTATTTTGAACAACAGTCACATAACAAATTGTGAGTTGTATTACTTGACTGCTCATAGTCAAATGATACATTTAATCACATTTTTAAGTTTATTGATATTTATTGGTACTCTCAGTGAAAAAACTGGAAAACATTCCCAATCACTGCTTCAAGGAAGTTGCCAAATTACACTAACTGGAGCAACGGGAATTCAGTTGTATGAGCATGTTTGAAATCTCAATGCTAATAAAACCTTGCATCATTCTTAAAAGAAGCTCTTAAGGAAAATGATGTTTCATGATGACTACTACTTTGACTTTTCTGTGTTCTAAGCTGAATATTTACAGCAAGAAAGCCCAGTCCTTGAGGTGCTATTTGTGTTGAGCCTTTGCATTACTGTGAGTGGAACTTTATTCAAACATTGATGGCAAACACACAATTTTTGCACATTACAGTGAACTCGACAACAACTGAAGGCTTACTTTGCAAGCACACTTCTAAGATCAAACTCAGTAGTTCAGTATTTTAGATCCAAAATGTACAGGGAGCTTAATGATGCCTGAGCATCAATAAATTGTCATATTGCATCACTTTATCACCATAACCTATCTTTAGGTTTCTTGTCCTGCATTATCTTTGCTTAAAAGCAATCTTGCTCCTGTAACTCTATCCATATTTTATGATTTTTTTTTTCTTTGAACAACTATCTGACATGAATTTCATTTAAATAGAGGCAGTAGAGGACGAAAAGGCTTAAATGTCAGCAGTGAGCCATATTATTATAATTTTTCAATCGCTGTGAAGACTGACATCTTGGTGGAAAAGTTGTTTCTCTTTCTGCTTCTCCCTCTCGTTCTGCTCTTCAGGTTTGTCTGACTCCTTAGACCCATGAAGAGGGTGGGTGGCCCCTCATTAAGCACATTCTGGATTACAGCTCCTGGCTAGAGCTATTTCCAACAACATGCTAGTGCATTGTAATGAGCCTCTCTGTGTGCTCCGCAAACACACTCAATCTCCCACTTTAATCACTGAGGAGGAGATAGGCTACTCCTCAAGCCCTCAATTGGAGCAGTGGAAGGAAAGGGGGATTTTCAAGTTTCTCCATCCTCTGATGACAGATAATCTCCTTGGGAGATGAGTGTTCTGTCGCATAGCTCTGATTGACATGTCTAGCATTATGATAGAGTGAGTTAGACGTGAAAGCTGGAAGAAATGCCACAGCCAGGAGAAACGAAGCAGAAGAAGCATTTTCAGTCGGCAATGATCCTTTAGATGTCTTATCCTTCTATTTCAGATCATAAGATGACAGCAAGGATATTATGTTGTTATCTTTTCAAAACAACAATTGAGTGTATTCAAAGCATAGCACTAATATAAAAATGTAGACTTTGAGTAAAAATAACAAAAAACTTAACACATCATCAATTGAGAAAAGCAAACAGAATTCAGTGTCAAAGATTCAATGAGGAAACTCCATAAACAGAGATAGCGTGTGGAATTCAGCTGATAAAAAAACATATGTGCATCAAACTCCTGGACTAAAAGATTCACAAGTGTAGACATATTTTAAACAGCCTGTAGGCACACTGTCTGCAGGCCGACATGATGCAATGATGCAATGGCTTTGTAGTACCTGATCTAGTCATTTAATAACAGCATCTCAGCATTCATTGCCAGCACCCAACATGAAGCAAAACTCATTATATGTCCCGAAGCGGCAACACTTAATGACATTGCTGAAAAAACAAAGGCAGACCCATTGCATGTATAGAATGTTTAGAAATTGAATATATATGCATAAGATGCACTGGTCCTAAAATGTCAAGTTGAAGAACTCATATATTTTTAGACAAAATTACAACAAAATTGTACACGTAAATAGGATTTAGATATATTGAGGTGAAACAGCTGATGTCGCAAATTCACAGCCATGCAGCTTAAACCATGCAGCTTGCAAGTGAACAAAGTTTTATAAAGGGAGATTTCATTACTTTGTTAAAGACAAAAACATTTTGCACGAGAGACTCTGGAAGACTACAAGCCTAGTTTTTAGCTATTTACATACAGAAAAAGCACATGTGCGGGCATGCGTGGGCATTGGGCGTGTGCGTGGGCGTGTATTGGCCCACGCATGTGGCCCACGTGTGTGAGACTCCCTGTGTAGGGAAAATGATTTCAGAGTTTCTAACAAGATTCCAAAAGTTGAGTAAGTATTTTTGATAATAATGCATTCATTCATTTAAAGACAGAAAACTTTGAGTATCAGTGTGACACAAACATCACACCAAATATGATGTGCTTCATACGATACACAAAGTTAAGTAACCTATATGCTCACCTAGTTTTTAGCTATATGCTCACATAGCTAAGACTTTTCTCCATATAGAATGTACAGCTAAAACATTGCATGCTATATAGTATGCAAGAATTGTTCAAGTGCGAGTGAGCAGTGCTCTAAATCCAGCTGTCCACTTCACGAAATGGCAGAGGCTTGCAGGTCAAAATTACAAAAACGTGGGGTAACATGGGGCAAATCCAGAAATGCTACTTTGGGCCAGATACTCTACACTGTAAAAATAAAACAAAATAAAAAAAACAATCTTAGGAGGGCAGTTCTTTGTCCACAGGGACAAAGGGAAACATTCTAGCCCCACCTCTGTCTATCTGTACATGTCCCTAACTATTAACACACTCAATATTGGACATTGAATTACAGAGACAGGTTCAGGGACTTCATGTATATAAAGGTTTTTCACTGGCAGAACAAACAAAACAAACATTGGCCACTGCTGAGAGAAGACTTCTTGACTTTGCTTCTTTCTAAGGACATGCTTAGGGGGAGAATTTCTAAAACAGCCCTGGAAAACAGCCCTGTTTGATTAATAACCAATGTTGCTGATCATTGTAGATTAAACAGGTAAGCAGTCAAGATTGAATTCACACTAATACTTTTTATATTGTGGTGTAAAAGTGATTTTTACAGCAACAGTTTAATGTAACGTACAACAGCCACTTAGCAAACTGCCAAACAGGTGTGACGGTGAAATAATCCCATAGTTCCATAAAAATACATCCCTGCATAGCAACTTGACCATTGTATTAAAGAACTAGAGATTAGAAGAAACATATAATGAGAAAAGGATCATGCTCATGTCAAATCCAATATGCTTTTCTATTGTTGGCAGCATTTGAGTTCATTTACAGTTTGTTATGATACAGCACAGAGTTGTGGTTTTTTGTGTTGAGAGGAGGCCAATACAATCTGTCTTTCAAACAGGGAATGACACATGGAGGAAAGCAACCACAAACAGGTATGCAGGATGGCTAACCAGCAGTTGTATTACACAGTGCACAGGCAGCACCGATGATAGATTGATTCCAGCTGCAGAGAGGCAGTCCTGAATCAATTACAGTGAGTTTATGAAATAGAACAAAGGTAAATCCTGGGTGGGGTGGTGGGTAGATGGGGTCTTCTATTTTACAAGTACTTGGGTTGTTTTTTTATGGGTGATAATAGACTGAAAATTAAATTAGTTTTGGAAACAAGAAATATAAGGTTGCCATCTCAGTTGATTATAAACTTCAGTGTTGTTTCTTAAAGTTACTGAAGAAATGATGATGTACAACCTAGATTCATGGCAATGACATTATTCATTAAAGTCGGGAATATCCTAAAAGTTAGTTAAAAAGTACAACTCTAGATTCCACTTTCCTCATTTACACAGCTCCACTCCCTCCATGCTCTCTTTGCCCTCTGATAAGAACATAACATTTGATTGGCATTTTTTAAGGTCAGCGGCTAACTATCAGTAACTCTTCACCTTTCATTACACATCATTGTCGCACTATGTACATCCTTATTTGCACAGGACCCCAATTGGTTTGACAACATTTCTTATGCAAATTGGGGAGCAATTATCTTCACGATCATTGATGCAGGGCTTGTTTGTTCCTAACAATGTTTGCGATATGGAGCATGTCATTAAGTCCTTCCCTGAAAGAATCCTGCAAGGTGACCAGCCTCTCATTGCCTCTCTGTCCTCCTGCTCTGTGCACAGCCATCAAAAGAGCAAAGCCCCCACAGAGTCAGTGTTTCAACAAAACAAAGGAAGACTACAAATTGTGTACATGGCTCTGCTGGATATGGTCACATATGCCAAACTTGCCCATTTTATGAGCACATTACAATCAAGAGAACATGGTCTCAATAAAACTCTTCATCGTGAAGGATACAAATTTGAAGATCTTCCAATATAATGAGTTACACCATCAATGAAATTAATTATTAAACAATGCAAATGTTTATCATGTAATATAAATGAGAGAAAATAATACTGACACATGCTTGCTTATATACATAACTTCCATCCATCCATCCATCCATCCATCCATCCATCCATCCATCCATCCATCCATCCATCCATCCATCCATCCATCCATCCATCTAGATAATACAGTAGAAAATACTGTTGGGTCAGTATTCACTTGTAATGTACATTTGCTTTGCATCTTTAATTTCCTGGCAGATTGTTGTAAGATTTCTAGGATTCTCTTGATTGGATGTGTCCTATTTTGTGCAGTAAAACAATCCCTTAATATGATGCTTTCACCCCATACCTCAGTTGGGATTGTTTTCTCAGGCTTGGAAGCTTTCCCCAGTCTCCCTCCAAATCTATCAATAGTCAGTATGTCCAAAAAATGCTTCATCAGTCCACAAGACAGCTAACAATTACAGTTTTTGTCCATAGGTGTATTTGTATATTGCAATTTGACTTGCTATGCTGTGCTTAGAGTAATAGGTTCTTCCACTCTGCATACCATTTAATGTCTTTAATGTCTGTTCACTATGGAAAATGACACTCTTTCCAACTTCAATCAGCATCTTCACAAGGTATTTCCTTTCATTCTGTAGTTGAT
Source organism: Xiphophorus maculatus (assembly GCF_002775205.1). Taxonomy (NCBI): domain Eukaryota; kingdom Metazoa; phylum Chordata; class Actinopteri; order Cyprinodontiformes; family Poeciliidae; genus Xiphophorus; species Xiphophorus maculatus. The sequence goes on along the minus strand of NC_036462.1, from coordinate 11,325,863 downwards.
ATGAACTATTTTTTGTTTGTTTTTTTACTAAAAGGTAAAGGTCATTTTATTTATATAGAACATTTTCAGCAACAAGGCAATGCAAAGTGCTTTAAAGGATTTAAAATGAAACAAAATAACAAACCAAAGGAAAGAGCAAGAGAAGAAAAATAATCTAATGTTGATCTAAAGTATGTAAGTACTAAAAAACATTAATTTGTGGAACAACAAGACCTGTCACCTTCCTGAATGATTTATTTATTTAATTGTATTTCCCATAATGCCACAGAGTGAAGACTTGTTTGAGGTGTGCCTTAAAATTCTAAAACAAAAAAAAAAGTTTGGTCATATTTTATGTCGGTCTGCAGCAAAAATGTTTTTGTGTGATCACATGGGCATTTAATTATGCTTATTTATTACTAAAAAAATTATATAGTTAAAAAATACAGACCAAGGAGTAGAACTTTTAAAAATGTTTATAAAGTACAAGAAGGTACTCTTTTCTTGTGAGGATTACATTAAGACATCCCCATGTTACCCCCACTTAACATGGCTAAACTCAGGCATTGAAGTATATCAAGTGTATGAAAAAGCTGTTACTCAGCATTTTGAAGAAAATGTATCATGTTTAAAACCCAGACATTTAGTTTGGTACTTTGCTGAAGATGAAGTGAGAGTGAACACTGCAGTAAGATTTAAATAGCTGTCTGGGGCCTGCAAATAGAAGGCAGCAACAGCTTCCGTCCTTCCTTCTAACAGCTTCTATCTCAGTAAATCCCATATTGAGTCTAGTAAGGGTTTTAATGTGGTCCCAAAAGAAATTGAAATAACTGTTGCACTATATGGAATATAGTCTGCAAGTGGAGGGCATTCAAAACAACTGCCAATGTGCTGAGGTCTGGCTGTCCAGAAAAAAAAAAAAAAAAAAATCACCCTGAAAGTGGACCACAAGGTGAAAAAAGAAGTTAACAAAAACCTTGAAATGTCGTCATGGGACCTGCAACAACTCTCTGCTACTGTTGATGTGAAAGTGTGTGCCTGTGTAATCAGAAAGAGACTGCACAAGTTCAGCTTTCATTGGGTTCATTCAAGTAGGAAACCTATGCTCTGTAAGAAAAACATAACAGCCAGACTAAAGGTTGTCAGAGAAAGTCAGAAATTGTGACTTGAGTTTGAGTCTCTGTCTGGACTTAAGTCGCAAACATGAAACACCTCAGACTTGACCTAGACTTGTGCCCTAAAGACTTGACTTGGATTCTTGGTCTGAGACTTTATCTATTGTAGCAGTTTTTTAATATTTTGTCTCTATCAAAGAATGAAAAGAAGACAGTATGTGAGGAACAGGCTGCAGCACTGACAGGTGATGACCTGCTGTGCTTGTATTTATGTGGAAGAATGTGCTTGATTGTTAGCCTGTGACAGTGGTGGATAATAACCAGGCTCATAAAATGTTCATGATAGCTGCAGCTTCTCAGTGATTCCCACATAAATGTCTCCCCAAAAGAGCACTGTGCTAAATCACTTCGAGTAATTTAGGAAACAAAATAAAACTAACTTACTTTTGACATTTTGGTGCTGTTAAGCTAGCTGCAACATTACAAAGACACTTTTGATGAAAATCATCAAAATAAACTTCCTGTTCTGTTCACTGAGAGAAGCTTAACACTCATTCATCCATGTACACTTTGTCTCATTGACTATGTTGGACTGAGAAGTAGTTTGTATGATGAGCTTAGTAAATATGCACTTCACCAGGCATTTACTAATTGCTGCTAGTCTGGTGGATCTGTGTGGGGAAGATGTGGGGTAGGGGTGTTCTATGAGCCAGAAAGAGGATAATAATAATAATAATAATAATAATTAATAATAATAATAATAATAATAATAATAATAATAATAATAATAATAATAATAATAATAATAATAATAATAATAATAATAATAATAATAATAATAAAATAAGTTGTTTATCAGAACAGCTAGATGAATTGACAGATATTTTTGAACAAGTTCACAAAATAATTAGATAGCTCCTGATTTACATTACTGTTTATAGGTTTATAAATCACAACTATTTTTTCAAAGGGAGAATATATTTGTACCATATTTTTAGCAATGGAGAATATTGATTTTATTGTTTTTTTTTAATATGATAATAATATAATAACATATTGTCTGTCTCCCAAAGGCAATGGGGATGTGGCTGGCTAATTATAAATGCCAGTGCAGAATCCTACAGAGCTTGCCAAGTTTATGAGAGATCACTAAGCCCTCAGCAGAGCAGGGGCAACACACATACAGCTCTGAATATAAAATGTTAATTCACGCTGCAGGGAATACTGAATTGGGTGAGAGAGCAGTAGTATAGCCATCATCTCCCACCCCTTTCTCTACATTTCATTATCTGCTTGTTTCTTTTCAACTTTATAAGTGACTACATACAGTTCTGTTTTGGCAGTTTGTGCTAATTCAAGCAAGCTGATGCATTTCCTGTTTATTTAAACATCGTCGGTGACCCAGTCTACTGCTCCCTTGCCAGACTGCTGGGCAGGCCAATGAACCCTTTAAATCCTGACAGCAAACATCTGCAAACAGCTACAACATTTCCTAAATATATGCATGTACTACACCACCAAAAGGCCAAACCTCTTGGTGAAGTAAAGAGGCCCAAAGATTCAGGCAGTGATTGTCAAAAGTGATCATCGTCCCAACAGGAATCCCATCCTAATTGGGAATACGCAGGGAGACAAAAAGCAATACTAGTTTAGACTTACATGAGGTCTGCTTTCACTACAATGAAGTACAATTCTACAGCCAAAGGTGGACTGCATGTTTAACCCATGAACTTTGAGATGTAACTTTAAACATTACCAGGCTTCCATACTTCACATTTGAAACATATTGTCCCCATATGATTATGTTCCATAATCATAAATAAATTATATATATATATATATATATTATATATTATATATATATATAATATATATATATATATATACATATATATATATATATATATATATATATATATATATATATATATATATATATATATATATATATATATATATATATATATACATACATATACTGTGTATATGTATATATACACAGTATATATACTGTGTATACTGTGTATATACACAGTATATATACTGTGTATACTGTGTATATACACAGTATATATACTGTGTGTGTATATATATACACAGTACACAGTATATGTATATATATATACTGTGTATATATGTTGGTCTCCTGTTTATCTCATGTGAATAAATAATTAAAGCACCCCATTTAATATTTTACTCACTCTGAAGAAATAATCACACTTTTTAAATCTATCTCTAAAAAACATTTTTTTTTCTTATTACCAGTGGATACAAAAACATAACCTTGTTTTACAAATTAAATAAAACATCCTTCCTTGTCGTAGCCCTTTACAAGTCTGACTTTGGTCAAGGGAAATTTTCCCCCAGTCCTTACTTTCAGTTAAGTGTTTTAGGGTGTTCTTTTGGATGTAAAGTCAGATTAAAGTCACCATACACCATTTCAGTGAAATCAAAAAAATCAAACAGAAGTTAGTTAACACATCTAACCTGGGATCATCATTGCAAACTACTGTATGTGCCCTCTAAACCTACCATACACGAATGTATGAATTTGTGACATGAGTGCAAAGGATTCAACTCAATCCCTCTGGAAAATTGCAACCTGCTAGACGTCAGTGGAAGTGAATTTCATGGTTAACTGTCTGCCAATCTCACACTTCTTTCTCCTTTATGCAGCTTTCAAGAGTGATTGAGCCAAGTCATCCATCCCTATACTACATCTCTGTTTGAAGGCTGTATTAACCTCTGTTGCAGTTGTTTTGTCCAGCACAAGGTCATGTAAATTTAATCAGAAATGCATTTTTAATCCCTGTACAAATGTAATGTTCTAGATTTTGTTTGTTTGTTAAATTATCTATATCATTTTTCTTATTATATATAAAAGACACATTTTCCTTAACCAAAAGTTGCAACATGTTTGTTTGGAATAGGATTGGTTGTTGGTTTAGTGTCTATTTGGCCTGGCCATTGCCTTCCTGTGCAATTCCCCTTGAAAGAAATTCTCACTTCCAGTACACTCTGGGCATTCTCCCTTGACTCCGACTGTCTCTTGTCAATTTTTGACCGGGCCAATCAATGAAAAGAAGGAGAAGTTGTGAACGATGACATCAATTTCAGCAATGACAGCAAAGTGTAGTAGAGGGGGCTGTTTTTTTACCAGTCTAGTTTCTATTGCCGTACAATCCCAATGAAAAAGATTTTAACATAAACACTATTAATATTGCCCAAAAGACATACACCAACTGGAAAGTGACAAAGTGTTGACACTGCACTCTTCTAACAATGGTAATCAGCAATTTGCTTCTGTGCAAGGCCCATAAATCGCATGTGAAGAGAAATTATATTTGTGACTGTGAAGAAAAGGATCCTTCAGTTCATATATATATTTACACATACTTGCTCAGGAGAAGCTGTACATCTAAAGGCTGGATGCAATGAGTTGGACGTTCTTAGACAGCTAGCATTTACTTGTTGACATGTTATCTACTGATTTTGACTGTATTCTAATATAATTAAGACCAGTGATGCCGGTAAAGTGCTACTTAGTAAACCATTAGTCTCTTTTAACCCCTGAGTAACGAGTAATCTAAATTGTTATTATTTCCAAACCAGTAATTCGATTGAGGTTACTTATCCAATTCACGGTTTGTTACTATTTTTTGATATCGCCACTACTTTGCTTAAAGTGGTAGCTGATGACGAAGGTTTTGTCACCTAAACACAACCTAGCTCCATCTGACAAGAAGTATAGCAATATCTTGATAAGAGCAATTATTAGGGAGGATAATTGCTTCATACTGAAACAAAACCACAGGTGTTCGGACAAAAGTCTTATCTGAATTCATGTTTCGCCCATGTCGAGGCAGGGGACCTGGTTTTCATTAATATTATTTCCATGGTGCCTGCACATAATTTCAATACTGTGTGCTTGCACCACATCATGCAGTGTCGCATGATGGTCATCTCTGGGTAATATGGATTCTTGTAGAACAGTGCAATTTTAATTTATGTTATAAACCTTATACTGATTTTGTTGCTTGCACAATGTTTCTGGTTATTATAGTAGTTATCATAAAATGCTGGCATGAAATATGCTCAGTAGAAAAACAATAAAGTACACCAAATAATGAGCTTCCCTCATCCTCACAGTTTATTCTCCCTATATACATCTGCCTTTTTGCTTCGCTCATCTTTAATATTTTTATCTTGTTATTTAAATTTTCTTCTTCTTTCTGCTTCCTTGCTCCTTTGCTTCCCTTAATATTTTCTCTGCTTTTCCGAACTTCCATTTGTCCTCTATTGCCAACCTTCCCCTGAGACATTGTTGTCACTTCTTTTTAGGCTCGCTACACATAGAGGCTGTGCAGCTGTAATAGTTTTAGATTCCAGCCAAACCTTTGGCGAACAGTGATCAGTGAAGTACGGGTGAGAGCAGGGGGACTAGGCAGAGAGAGAGAGACAGGGGTATGTGTTTGAAGGCTGGGGAGTTTCAAAGAGGCAACTAATGACTTTTGTCCCTGGCCCTGAGTTAAGCATTCTCCTTCTCACCAACCCTTTGCTAACACATTTTATTGTTCTTCCTTTATATTTTATGCAGTTACTAAAGGGACATGAATGCATTTGTTGAGTTTTTTTCTTATCTTATCAAATGAAATGAATTAAGGACACAGTAGTATTTCTGCCCTCTCTCTCTTGTCTTCTTTCACACAATATTTTCAGTGACAGCATAGGCCTCCTTACAGTTTTGCTTTTGGACATGATGACTTATGAAAGAGCAAAGTCTGAATCATTGACTTTGGCCTCCAGGCTTTGGGAGGTCGTCTTTAGAAAGTTACCACAATTGAATAAAAATAAAAAAAGGCTTCTTTTTAACGTGATTTTCCTTTTTACATGTGACCTTCTCAAATGAAGCTCCACCATCCTAAAAACCTTTTTCTGAATTCAAAAACAGATATGTATTAAGAAGAATATATTATAAAGTTATTTCTTTTGTTTTGCTCTCATGACAATGTTTTCTGTTATCATCTTTATAGTATCCTAACCCTAATTGAAATCATGATACTTTTAAAATATCTTTCAAAAAGGGAAACAGGAAAATCATTTTGGTATCTTGCATTTTCTTTGCTTGTTTCTGCATTGCCTTACAGAAAGTCAAATTGCTTCCCAACTGACTTTGTTTTTGGATCACATATTAATTGATTATTGTGAAAATGAAATGGATTAAGACAATAAACTAGACTGAACTTGATTTAGACCTATTCGTTTTTATTAAAATGCTTCCAGAATTTTTTTCATTTTGACTTATGAGTATAAAGTTAAAACGAATTCAATGATAAATAACAGTTTGTCAATAATATTTGTTAGGTTAGCCACCAGTCTCAAATAATGTGAATACTATGAAACTAAAGAGGAGTATAATGAATTACTCTTCTCACCAAGTAACTGGCTGCTAAAATCAAACCTCTAGGGAGCTATGTTGCTCTGTAAGAAAAAAAAAAAATTATATATATATATATATATATATATATATATATATATATATATATATATATATATATATATATATATATATATATATATACATCAATCAATCAGTCAAATTTTATTTGTATAGCACATTTCAGCAGCAAGGCATTTCAAAGTGCTTTACATCATTACAAACACAGAATCACAATGCAATATAGAATCAATCATTAAGTCAAGTTACATCACTAAATTTGTAATTGATTACATTTCAAATACAATTCTAAACAGGTGGGTTTTCAGTTGAGATTTAAAAGAAATCAGTGTTTCAGCTGTTTTACAGTTTTCTGGAAGTTTGTTCCAAATTTGTGGTGCATAGATGCTGAAAGCTGCTTCTCCTCGTTTGGTTCTGGTTCTGGGGATGCAGAGCAGACCAGAACTGGAAGACCTGAGAGGTCTGGAAGGTTGATACAATAAAAGCAGATCTTTAATGTATTGTGGTGCTAAGCCGTTCAGTGATTTATAAACTAACAACAGTATTTTAAAGTCTGTTCTTTGAGCTACAGGGAGCCAGTGGAGGGACTTTAAAACTGGTATATATACACTGCTCAAAAAAAATAAAGGGAACACTTAAACAGGTGTTTAACACTTAAAGTGTTCCCTTTATTTTTTTTGAGCAGTATATATATATATATATATATATCCGTGGCTTATATATATATAAGCCACGGATATTAAGACTAGAAAACTACTAACAATGCATGGAGGGTTCCATCCCAAATCCAGCACCCTGAGACTGTACACGAGCCGCAAGGAAGGAGGCAGAGGACTAGTGAGTGTGAGAACCACGGTCCAGGACGAAACAACTAAGATCCATAAATACATCAGGGACAAAGCCTCAACAGACAATGTGTTCAGTGAATGTCTCAGACAACAGGGAACGGAGGTTGAGGTGCCAGAGATACCATCATGGGAGGACAAGCCCCTACATGGGATGTACCACCAGCAAATAACCCAAGTGGCTGATATCAGTAAATCCTACCAATGGCTGGAAAAAGCTGGACTCAAGGACAGCACAGAGGCCCTCATCCTGGCCGCCCAGGAACAGGCCCTAAACACCAGAGCAATAGAGGCCCAGATCTACCACACCAGACAAGGAGGCCCCTGAGACAGTCCAGCACATAACAGCAGGGTGCAAGATACTGGCAGGGAAAGCGTACATGGAACGACATAACCAAGTTGCAGGCATAGTGTACAGAAACATCTGTGCAAAATGGTAATGGCGAACCAACCAGACATTGTCGTAGTGGATAAACAACAGAGGAAAGCCGTTGTGGTAGATATAGCAATACCAAGCGACTGCAACATCAGGAAAAAGGAGCATGAGAAACTAGAGAAATACCAGGGCCTCAGGGAGGAACTGGAGAGGGCCTGGAAGGTGAAGACCACAGTGGTGCCTGTGGTCATTGGGGCCCTCGGGGCAGTCACCCCCAAACTGGACCAATGGCTACAACAGATCCCAGGAACAACATCAGACATCTCAGTCCAGAAATGTGCAGTCCTTGGCACAGCCAAGATACTGCGCAGAACCCTCAAGCTCCCAGGCCTCTGGTAGAGGACCCGAGCTCAATCTTACTCTAGCATGAAACATGACAAAAGTTAATCTCAAAATGTTTGTAATGTATTCATTTATCATTTCTGCTAATGCATGCTCCTCAGGAACTGTTATTTTTCACTTTCAAAAATGAATTTAAGAAGATCACATAGCCGTTGCAATGACCATTTTTTTCACATTTCATTTGCTCTGGGGTATTTGCTTTCAGTACAGCCAGTAGCACTGTTTGAAAAGTCAGCCAAGTTTTCTGTACAGATATATATATATACATATATATATATAAATGGATATGTTTTATATATGTATATCTAAACAATTTTTTATTATTATTTTCAGAGAAGACAGAATCTTTGCTTCATAATCCCCTGTGCTCCTGGAAAGGTTTGAGACCTTGCAAAGCCTGTAATCTCTGCCTCCCACAACTTCACAAAAGTCAATATGAAAGACTGATTTGTATAAATACACCACATTTCCTGTCCTGTAAATACTGATATTGACAAAAAACAACAAAAAACAGATAAATATAAGTGAATGCTAACAACAGCTTTCAAAATTTTAGAGAAACAGTAAATTATCCCTATTGTAGAAGTCATACATTAAATTCTATTCACTGTTTTACTACTCGTGATAAATACTCATGTGAAATAGTTTTTTGGGGAGTTGAGACAGCCGTTTAATAATTTAAAAAATATAGGACCTATAAAAATCGCATTACATTGTTTTCTTACTTGCATTTTTTATTTCTCTGTAGACACCCCAGATCTGTCTGTTTAATTAGGAAGCGTTAGCCTCACAACCCGCTTGGGGCCCTTCACTAAACTGTCTCTACAATACAATTTATATATCACCTACTACTAGAGTGCCTTCACTATTACTGTTAAAGTAGCTGGTTGCTGCTCCAAGCATTGTGTGCAGAGGAGGTGGGAGGGCCCCAGAGGTAAAATCAATTCAATACTTTCGGGCAAGCAGAGCTAACAAGGCCTATCTAGTGTTGCACTTTGCTTCTAAATAATGTCAAGGGACAATGCACAGGTTCTCACAGGTGCCTTATCATATGTCTAATGAAGTAGTATATTTGTGTAGTTTTGTATCAATCATAAACTCCCTGGGATAAAAAGCTAATTATGGTTGTTTTGTCATCATAGAGAGTAGAAACAGATGGAAATGACCATTAAATAGATGTAAAATGTTAAATTTACTCTCACCCATTTCAGGGAAGACACTTTAAATAACCCAAAAATGACTTTGAAATGACTTCAATCAGGATTATTATGGGCAAAAATACCCAGGGTAATTTCCCAGGTATTACTCAAATTATTATATATTATTATAGATTATATATCTAGTTTTTACAATAAGCATAAAACATTTAAATGACATTTTTTGTACTAAGTGCATAACTTTTCCTGTCCCTCAATGAAACAATTTTGAAATTAATGAAATATGAATTAATTGTACAGAACAAGAACTAAGAATATCTATTTGATTAAATCTGTAAAAAAATAAATAATTAAAATAGATGTTACGTGTTAATGAATACTTGACCTGTGGGCCAGGTGCTTTTAGATAACTCTGATAATATATATTAGGTAATAAAAAAGGATTAGAAAATGTCTTTAAAATAAATTTTGAGGATTTCATCTTGCTATTCAAAGCTTTTGAAAAAAAAACCCATCAGAAATTGAGTTTCTGTCTGATGAACTGGCAACGTAAATGGGGTCTGGAATTGCCAAATGCAGTAAACGGTATTTGTCATTTCACCTTTTGGTCCCTATCAGCTCAGCAATCTGTCTCATACAGTTCTGTTTTAGAGGGGTAATCTTGCAAAGTAATTAAGTCTGTGATTTTCTCCCGAATGTATTCAAATGCCAAATTACAAAACACTTCCACTTCTCCATTTATGTTGGAAATGATGGATGCAGCTCTACGTTCATCAGATTATCTCCTGCAAGCCTATATTTTAATACACAGGGTACACTTTAGATGCGAGTTCTCAGTACTTGAATATCAGATCTTGAATATTAAGATCTATATCTGCAGGGTTACACTTTTAAAAGAACTTCAACATCTGCATGTGAAAAAAACAAGAACCTTCCACGCAGCTAAATAATGTTTAACCATTTGAAATATTTATAACTTGTGTGTGCTACATTTATTTTTGTTTTGCCTTATCAGCATATTTTCTATTGATTTGTTCAATTTGAACAATATAACCCAAAATAACCTTTCTGAAAACATGGTTTCACAAATTAACTTAAGACTAATCATTTGGTAAAAATCTACTTATTTAATTTACCAGGTAATATTTGTCCTGCAACTGTTCTGTCAACTACACAAGATAAACAAATATGGCTACATATCAAATACATTGATGTCTATTTGTGTGTAATGTTCATAAAAAGGCAATCAAGCAGTATTAAAAGGTGCAAAGCTTACTCTTCATAAACCAGTGTGTCTTTAAGCAGGTTATTCGCTCTGTGGAATTGTTAAAAGAGATTCATTTAAGAAAGAAAGATTTTTAAGGGAACTGCTTCTGCAATGAAACACAGGGAGACTGCTAACATATGCACAAATCTACTGTTTTATTACTGTTTATTGGTGTGAGCTTGAAATTTTGCACACTTTTTACTGCTGGTGGCACTTTTGTATTTTCATAATTTCTCGTTTGATTCTGTTTAACTTGTTAATTTGATTAGAGCAATGACACAGTGAAAGCTTTTGGTCAGATGTGACCGATGAAGCTCATAATTTTGATGCTTGTAATAAATGTAAATGTAATCATAGTTTTTGTATTTAGTAATTGATACAGAGAACAGTGTTTGCATATACATACTTAAAAATGAAGAATGACTTCAGCCTCTGCAGCACACTTCATGTCCATACCTATGGTCATATCACTGTTGTTACAGAGTTTAAATCTGGTGGTATTTTCCATTCTGTTAGCATAAATGTTTAAACATGATTTGTGGGTGGAAGCTTCATCTGCAGACAATAGAGAAGAATAACTTTTCTGCTTGGCTGATTAGGCCACAGCCTGCTAACCCGGGTCTCTTGTCAGCTTCTGAGTGCTGCATGTCTTGTTTATAAAGAATGATTTTTGAGAAAATGATCTCATTGAAACTTTTGACAATGCCACTGACAAAGTCACTCCTATTGACAAGCTTGTGGCATGAATAGAAAAAAAAAAAATGTTTTTATTGAGATAGAGTGCCAGAGGCGTGACTGTGCATTCTGAGAATCTGTACCAAGGTGCTCATAATGACCTATGCAAAGTGCTCACTTATCAGACAGGATAATCTGTGTCATAACTTGGAGTCCTAATTCTAAATCAGCTTTGGTCTTTGATGTAATTAATGAAACTGTCTTAATTATGTAATTGTCATTTTCTGCTTTACACAGGAGGTTGGAAGTGTTGTGACAGACAATAATATAATCTCATAATGCGCCTGGAAGTCTGGGTGAGAACATTAGATATAAATTCAATAATGGAAGATTTGTGCATGGACAATTGGATTTTGATTGGTATAATTGACAATTACCATTCACCAGCATGAAACACAGTCCATTGTTTATAGTATGAGATTTATTTGTTGCGAGTACAGACAAGAGATTGTGGAACAGAGCAGTGACAAACATCAGAATTGTCCTTGATTACGAAGGATGTCTAGTCCAGAATGCATTCATCATCATTAGCATTATGACAGGTCTATAAAGGATGCTGAATATATTTGAAACAACAATGTCCTTAGATACAGCATGCCAGTCACTTTATTAAACATTTATGCCTATATATATATATATATATATATATATATATATATATATATATATATATATATATATATATATATATATATATATATATATATATATATATATATATATATATATATAATCTTAATATTTGCTTTATGCAGACTCAAGCCAAAGCTAAAATTAAGTTACTATGCTGTGTAGCGTTGGACAATGAATAAATGAATGAAGAATCCAGAGCTTGAGGCCACCAGCACCAACAAAAAAGTGAAGACCAATACCATGCCTGAAAACTGAGAAATATTACAATACTATATAATTCTGTAGGATTTCACAACCAAAAACTTGATTCCTCACACAGTGGAGCCACCAAATGTGAAAGGCAACTACATGTCCTAGATGAATCATTTGGTAGCAGTGCATTTAACCACTCAAAATACTTCAATGATACAGATTTAGTTTTCGCAAAAGCTGCTGTCACACTGTTTACAATCTTGACATTTATGCTGGTAAGTTGATAAATACATCTGGTGAGTCTAAACATTAAGAAATCAAAAGAGTTTTGTGGAATATCAAATTATGTCATGTCTGTAAGTATGTGTGCCACTTTTTATGCACTGCTGTTTTGAATAGTAAAAGTATATTGTGATGAGGGGTTTGAGTTCCACAGTATTCTGTCACAGCATCTATCTATCTGTCTGTCTGTCTGTCTGTGCGTCTGTGCATCTGTCCATCCGTCCTTCTGTGTGTCTGTCTGTCTGTGCATATCTGAACATCAACTAACTGAGAATGAAGACTCAAAGTTCTGTGTCAATGCTCCCAAGTGGATTAACAGTTTTTAGCCTAATAAACAATATAATAGAATAAGCTGCCAATTTAACTGTAAAGCAATAGGCACATCAAGTAAATGCATCTTCATAAGCGCAGCAAGAATAGTGAAGCATAACACGAAATTAAGGGATGTTATTATTGGAAGCTACATCCTACACAATTGCAACAATTGTGTAAGATGGCACATGTTCTCCACACTAAAGTGCTCCTAGTATAAGCCTGTATGAGACTGACTGAAGGACCATGGACACATGTTCTGTCATTATGAGCCACTGTTATGTATGCAGGAAAATGTCAGACCCCATTTTGTGGAAGACTGTGACTTCAAAGATGCAGAGCGGGTTTGCTTGACATAGCTGCCCTGCAACCTTTTCTCCTTTTAAAATGTATAATGAATCATGTAGCAGAGAATCACACAAGGTCAACCACACGCTGCTAGGAAGCTGAAATATTAGGCAAAATATACCATTTGAAAGTGCTACACAAGGTCTGGTTTCTTCGCAGAAAACTATAATAAATGAGAGAACACTTTAGACAATAGTGTATGCACTCTCTTAGAAAACACTAATGTTGCTTTCTCTCCCAGTTATTTCCATTACTTTTGCTTTTATCTGTCAACATGCATTAAGAAACCAGAAACCAAAAGATATCTCTCAGTATACCTAAATGCATTGTGTTCATCCTATACCTGATACTATTTTCTAAAGCTTTAACAAAGAAGAAAACAAAGCTATAATAAATTATACATCCTGGTAAAAGTGAAATGTCTTTAATGTATCTAATATATATTTAGATATAGATAATAAATTGCACTTACATTCTGCCTTTGAATTGCCTTGTTGCTGAAAATGTGCTATATAAATAAAATTACCTTACCTTACCTAAAATATTTTAAGATTAGCTTTTTTGCCATTTTATCTGTTGATTAATGCTAAGTAACTGTAATACAAAATGTAATAGAACATTTATAACTAGACATTATTGTTTATTCTTTGATCAAAAATATGGTAACTGAGAAAACAGTTACAATTTTCAGTGTAAAATGAAAGCATATGAATAAACTGATCTGAGAACATTTTAATTAAAATAAATAAAATTAGCTGTCAACTTAATTTTAATGTTTACCATGACCCAGAATGATATTGTTTATGGTTTTGGCAACACAAATGGGAATTGTTCATAAAGGCTGAATGTTGGGTTTTGAGTGTTTAGTTTGTGTTCCATGATTATTCATACATTAGAAAGACACACATCATGCTGTTCACATGATCAATCTGGTGAAAAGCAGGATCATTTTAATAAATAATTGACTTATTTACTTCTCTACCACTATCAACTTATTATAGGGGTTGTTCTAGCCCTAACCTCGGGGCCCTTGGCTTAGGTTGGATTTTACCTCAATCTTTGTTCCTTTTATCCACATGGGCATGCTACAAAGAAAGATGCTATCTCCAGAGGAAATGAAAGTCATCATCACCTTATGCTTGCATTTTGAATATCAAGAGTGAGACGTCATCAGTCATAATGACACTGATCATCTATAACAGTTTGAGATATGATAAAAACCTATGCTCATGTAGAAATAAGCTATTTTTCAATTCTAAGTTCTATAGATCTCCTGGCTTTAACCTTGAACAGAAACAGATAATAGGGTTGTCATTGCAGAGCTTCCTCCTTCTTACATAAAGAACCTCTAAAAGAGATATATCTCTGGCCACATGCTGATGAAGTCTGCAGTGTTAGAGGATTATATCTCAATTCATTCTCATTTACCTTCCTCCAGGTCTCTAATTTGAATGACCCTGACAAGATCATTAAAGCAGAAGTTATCATCCCTGCCTGTAGATAGGAGGTGTCCTTAGAGACACTAAGAATCGGCCAGGTTCTTTGAATTTCACAGAAGGTGCCTTTCTTTTTTTTTTTTTTTCAAACTATCAGATATGAGCATCCTCACAAATAAAAGGTTTTGTTATAAATTATTATTTTGCAATTTGTCCCCCCTTCCCCACCACAAAAATAAAGCATAAACTGGTAAATCACAATTAAGAAATGAGTCAGGCCACTTTTACGATGCCCAAAAAAACTTCTATGGATGATGGAGAGGATGTCTGGTTGCATTATTTAAAGACCATAATAAAAAAGACAAAGAACAGAATGACTTAAATACTACCGTGACGTGGCTCTTTCAAAAATCCTTTCATTTGTTTGTTTGTTTCTAATTCTGTTTGTGCTTTTTCTGTTCAAGTTAGAAATAAGCTTAAGTTATTTTAATCAATTTTGTAACTTTCCTTGAATTCAAAAGTTATGGTTAGTATCAGGAATAACTATCTTTTAAAATGTATGACTTGCGTCAAACCTGTTAGGCTTGGTTCCAGAAACTTTTAGTTACACGTGTGGATGACTGCACAGGCCTTAAGCACACTGCTTTCTTGTCTGATGAAATGGGAAAGTCAAAAGAAATCAGCCAAGATACCAGGAAGAGGCTTGTCAGGTTGGGATGCTTTCACCATCTTAAGTGTCTGCCATCTGTGAGGTGGCAGCATCGTGTTGTGGAGCTGTTTTGCTGTAGGAAGAACTAGTATTCTTCGTAAATTACATGATATCATGAGGAAAAAATGTTATTTGTAAATACTGAAGCAACATTTAAAGACATCAGTCAGGAAGTAAAAGCTTGGGCACAAATTGGTCTTCTAATAGGACAATAACCATAAGCATAGAGCTAAAATGTTTCAGGAAAACAAAGTCAGTGTTTTACTGTGGCTATCTCTAAGCCCCAATCTGAGTCCTATGGAGAAGTTGTGGGAAGCTCTGAGATGGTGCGTGGGAGTGAGGCAGCTTACAAAATGGACTCAACAGTTTTGTTTCTTGTCAGCAAAGTTGTTCACTGTTTCTTAATGATGAGAGGCCTTGATATGTAGATCTTCTAACAAGTAACGGTAAAGACCTTTCCAGCTTAACTCCATTACAGTGACAATACATCATACTGACAGGGAGGTTTGGATTAAAGAGTGAGGATATAATGTTTAATCTTCTTTTAATTACTCAATCATCTTTCTTGAAGGAGTTGTTTGAGATGATTTTTTTTTTTTTGTCTTGACTGAAGGTCGGTGTAACTGGGTCTCTGAAAATAAAATAAAACTGAACATTTTATGTTTACTTTTCTAATAAACACAATGTAGGAAAAACATAATTTTCATAAAACTCCCTTCAGGTCAAAGCTAAAAAAAAACATACTCAAATATTAAACTAGCTCAATAATGATAGTGTGAAAACTGGTATCACAATAAAGTGCTGTGTTTAAATAGGGTGACCATATTTTACTGTGGGAAAACCCGGACAACCTGCAGGGGGGGGGGACCAGAACACCATTGAGCGGGGGGGAGAGAGAAAGTCTAAAAGCGGGAAAAGTACATACATTTGCGCTTTCGCATGTTATTGGCGTACTGACAGCCATCTTCTGATTAAGAACAGGGCTGCCCGCACTGACGCGGCTCAGGGATTACGTGACACGCAGCGCCGTGCGCAGTGCCCTACAATGTAAGCTATGTAATGTGTTTTGAGGCAGTTGACCAAAATCCCGGACGATTTTTAAATTACCCCCGGACATCTTTTTAGGTCTGAAAAGTAGGACATGTCCGGGAAAAAGAGGACGTCTGGTCACCCTAGTTTAAAGTCATCTGAAAGCTCTGTCTATTGACTGAAGCAACAGCTTACCGTGTCAAAGCTGACACCTGACTATTTGTTTAACAATACATCATTAAAAAATATGGTGATGCATTAACAGAGCTATTTTTTTTCTAAATTAATTTTAAAGGGTGTAATGTTTTTTTGCAAGATTTAGAGGAGTAGGAATCAGATTTTCTATTCCCTTAGATGTCTTTACAAGTTGTTTGCAATCCTCCCAATTAAATAAATGTTTATGTGCTGGAGGTTTTGCCAATTACCTCAGAGACAAAGCACAGACATTAACAGGAGATCAAGTGCAACCAGGCACCAGTGGCTGGAGCTGCAAGTCCAAATAAAAACCTTTGAGGAAAGGTCATAAAAGGTAAAACTGATTAATTACACTATATGAGTGGAGATAACAACACGGAACAAAAATTATTACACTATTTGTGCATTTTAATGAATGTAACTGCAATTAACCCACAATGTCTCTCCCCAAATCATCTTCTAATTAAAGATAAGATTAAAGATTAACTATTTGTCAAACCAGCTCTGCTCAGAAACCTGTGCTACCAGATACTGTTTGAAAGACTGTGTTCTCACTTCATTAATTATGATGATATCTTGAAAGTATAACCCTCGGCTATGCTAACATTTGCTAATGTAGTAGGGTGTATACCCTGCAGATGAAAGTACGGTAGTTGTTAACATATAACCTACAACATTTGGCATGTAGCTAATTGGTAAGTGATAGCACACTTTCAGTTGTTCTTCTTGTGGTTATAGTTAGAAAAAACATTTTCACAAGTGCAGGTGTATAGAAGAATGCTGTAAAAACTATGAAGCTGTCATTGTTTTGTGTCAGCATTTTGCTCATTTTTAAAGTGGATTGTAAAATTATTCATCCCCTATAAACTGATTCACATGTCATGGTGCACATACCATTTTTAAACACATACCAGAGGCACAAACTTCAATTTGTTTTATTAGAATTTAATATAGACCAATAAAACACACAATTTTGATGTGAAAGTAAAAAGACACACCATTTTCAAAAATAAAAATGTGTTCATATTGATTCAGGCTTGTCCAAAAATAAAATTCAGTGAAACAATGGCCTTTGGCAGTCATCTAATTTGTAAATTAGAAAACATGTATTTTATTTAGTAATAAATACATAAATGTATTTATTTATGAATTTATGATTTAAAATCATGAATACATGTAGTTTTACTTTATTTTTTGGGGGGGAGGGCAGGGGAGTGACCTGGAAGATCCACAGCTGCTTGTAGCTTGGGTGTAACAAGACAAAACCTGAGAAAAGCTCAAAAGGGAATCATACCTACTCAAGGAATTTTATACATTTAGATTAAAATCAGCTGTTCCTAATTTTTTGAAAATGGCTTCATTATGGGCAAAATTAAAGGTACAAATGATTCAGCAATAGGGTAATGACGTGCATATGTCTTAATACCTGTATTGACAGGACTCAAGCAGTCTTACCAATGGATACCTGCATTTTGGTGAAGAATATTACTGTGGTCTGTAGATTCATATCTTAGATGGTTGGAAATAGTCCATTTGAAATGCAGCTACATGTACTTTACCTTAAACCATCTTTTTTAACTGAGTCTACTTCAAGTGGTAGTTAAATCTCCATCTTCACATTCATTCAGATTTAAATCCAGGTTTAAACGATCCAGTTTATTCCAGTCCCTCCCAAATCAACACATTAGAGTCATGTCTTAATATAATTACTAAATGCTTGTATATTCACAGAAAAATATATAAAATAAAATGCCAGTTAGTAAAATGTTTCTTATCTAATAATTCCAATATAATGCACAATATTGTCACTTTTACCTAATACCTAACAACTGGTGTATTTTTTTCAGTACAAGTGTTAGTTTGATTATTTTCAACTAGTATTTGTACTGATAATTCTTAGGTAGTGTGTTAACTTTTTTGGAGCTCACCATTTTGCTGTATGCCATATGTATGCAATTTTCTAAGAATTTTCATAGCACACTTATTATTTTCTTTTCAATTAATGTGTCTTACCTTTCCTTCCATGTCTCGTAATGTCATCAGCAGGTTTTAGAATGTGTGTCACTAGGTTGATAACTGAGTTGAAGACACAGTGTACATTCACAAACACAGTGTGATTGTGGAAATAAACAAAACAACACATTTTAAAAGATAAATTATTCAAGAACTGTCTAGGAGATAGAGGAAAAAGACTTACAGTGTCTCATTTTCTTCATCCTTGCATTTGAATGGATCTATACGGGTCATTGGTTTTGTTTCCTCATGGCTCGCCTGTCGAGTTAGATATATGTAAACTGGCCTTGCCTGCGGCAGCCTTTAAAGTATATTAGTTTGTTGGAGAGTGAGAGGAGGATGGGTGGAGGCCCAAGTGAGTGAGTAGTAGTGGATGGGGGATGAGAGACAAGGGAAGTGTAGTGGGGTATTACATCCCCCAGATTTAGCAGAGTGCCTCAGGGTCAAATTTGCCTTTTGAATTATATGGAGCTTTTCCAGTTGCTTTTTCTCTTTAGATGATATACTGTATATATACACACTCCTGATCAAAGTTTTAAAACTATTTGAAAAATGGCAAGTATTTACACTTTGCATTTTTGGATCTTAACCCTCCTGCAGTCCTAGCTCAAAGCTTCAGGAAGAGCGAGGCAGATGTCAGGGTTAGACAATAGGGAATCAATGGGGGCGTCAGCTCCCAGTTACCAAAATAATGAAAATACAAACAAGAACAACAAAAAAAACTTGTAAAAATTCATGTGGGGTCAGTGCGACCCCACAGGAAACACACACAGGGTAAAAGCCTAAGTGGTAACCACACCACACCTCTTAGGACTGCGGGAGAGTTAAAAATGTTCTAAGCAGAACTTCAAAATGCAAAAAGAAGTTTTGGTACTGAAACAATAAAAGTCAGTGTAAAAAAATATTACAAATATTAAACTGAAAGAGTTTTCCTCAGTTGATCATAAGTTTAAGACTGCAGCACTTATTTTCTGTCAATTATCCAGGTTTTCATGATCTCCTGATAGCAAAGGTTAAAAAAAAAGTTTCTCTCTTTGTATGTGGTCAGACTGTTGAGCTACATCAGCATACACTGAATGACGTGACATACCACTAATGTACTGAATGCCATTAGACAGTCTACATGAGGGATCATGACAGAGTTGTTAGGGTTAGTACTAGAATACATTTTACAACAGATTATGATAATAAAACCTATTGAAATGATTATTTCACAATAATAATTTCCAGACACTATGTACCTGGAAGAGAAAGTTACAAAAGTAGCCCTTATTGAGTGCTAAAACTGCAGCATGAACTGTGCTCTCAAATGGCCTGTGAGCTTAGACTGCAAAACAACTGTTACTGGAAGGTCATGAACTTTTTATGACCTTGGAACATTCAATAGAGCCTTAAAAAGTTATGTTTTATTGTGCTTGAACTGAGTGCTGTTCTGCTTGTATAGTTTGGGCTGTAATATATTGTATGCTGGTGAATGTGTTATTGAACCTTTGACCCTTCCAGCTTAAGTGGTTGCTCTCTCTAAGCTCGGCTGCTCTAGCTCTCTAATTAGAGTTGCCAGTCCTGACAGAAATCCTGTCACAATCCGCCTGCTCACAAATGGCTCTTGCCTGTTTGTCAACCCTATTTCAAAAAGTGTGAAAAACTGGATAGGTGACAAATTCTCACCATCTCAGTTCGTCCTCTTCCCTTCGCTCCCTCCCTGTGACTGTGAAGAAAAGTGGATCTTAAGGTGAACTTGACTGATTTTGGAGCTCAACCAGTAATGCTATGAGAAGCATCTGTACCTCGACATCCTTTGGACTTACAAATTTATGATAGATTTAGCTTAGGTTGTGAATGTGAACTGATACGGTTTGTAAAGTCACTTATTTTGTAGTCTCCCCCAAGCTGAGTGATATCTTTCTGAATTGAAAACACAAACAATGGCATCTTGAAATAACCCTGTAGTTATGAAAAAAAAGCAATTTCTAAATGTTTTCATCCTATATTATATAAAGAAAGTGCCCCAAGGAACAAGCAAAACGGAAAATGCTGCAAATATCACAAACAGCAACAAAAATGAAATGCTGCTCATTGCATAAAACAGAAGTGGTGCAGACCACTAGGAGGAATTGACCACCAAATCATATGGGAACAGACCCTAAGAAAAGACAGAATGTCATCATTTAACTGCAAATTCAGAGAAAAAATTATGGAAGAAAGAATAGGTGTACTATTCTTCTGGTCTTTTTCAAAGACAAAGTGTTTTACAATGTTATAGTATCATATTTACATAGGTAATATTACCTACTTCAGACTCCCTTAGTGGTCTGAATTACTTCAGTTTCATGGAACAAATTACTTGGTATTATTTTTGCTATTTACATAAATTACAGAAATTTCCCATTCGTTTCTTTTTTTCTGTCGTTGTAGCATGTGTTTTTGTTTGCATTTGTTTTGTTGATTGTAGGTTTTTGCTCCTATTTTCTGTGATTGAAATATTTTTGTTTGCAACATTTTTTTATGTTGCATTTGTTTTGATGTGTGTGTGTTTGTGTGTTTTGGAGTTTCTATCAATTGTTTGTCTGCAGCCCATTTTGCTGGTTGCTGTGCATTTGCATCTGTTTGCAGCACTGTTCACTGTTTGTTGTGTCTTTGTACCTGTCAGCCACAGTACATAGTTACATAAAAACAATTGTTTTATTTAGCTATTGCTGATTTGTGTGCTGTATAGATAGCTATGTATCAGAGCTTACATAAACATACTGTTTTGAGATGCTTGAATGAAAACAAAAATATTCCCACAAAACCCTGATAATCAAATGTAAAATTATTATTGTTTTTTTCCCCCTTTGCTTTAAGTTGATTTTGTTGTGAAGCTGAAGCTCTACATCACACAGATATTTCTTTCCATCTCAATCGCTTTTTGTGAGAAGCAGCCTGCCTGACCTTTACTCATACTCTCCTGCCAGAACACTAAAAGTACACAGCTTTGCTGATGTAAAGCAGAGGCTTTCAAAGTTTGTTCAGGAACAGCAAGTCTCTTGAGGAGATGTATGCTTTTGCCAAGTGAGAACAATATCCAAGAGTAATCAAACCATTCAGACAACTCACATTTGTATAAACAAAACAGCACTTTTGGGCAGTTTTGTGTATACAAAGGAGCTTTGCAAACTGCCAAGGCCTCTGGCTTAGATGATGACTCCTCATTTTGCTTTTCTGCATAACATTGAGCTGATGCATAAAAGTTCATATTTAAAAGTCAGGGTTTCTCCTGCTATACTGTTAAATGTATGTTTTTTTGTTAATTTGTTTAGTTTAGCAGTTTTGGTCAAATTTCCCAGCCTCTATAAAAATAGAGTGAATTTCTCATTGACCATGAAAGAAATATGTCACATTAATAAAATCTGCACTCAAACTGATTCTGGCAGGAGGTCAATTTAGATGTCTGTATTTTTCTGTTTCTTCTACACAGCAAAGTACCAAAGTTGATATGTTCACTGAACTAGTTGAACATTTGTGCATGCAAATGATGTGGTGTTATTTTTTAAAATCTTTAGAGTTTTGCATTGAGCTTTATCTAACATATTGATTTTGAATCTTGTGTGAGTTCATGTGAGGGATGTTGGATAAAATGTAAAATAAAAAAAATAAAAAAAATTATATATAGCATGTTATAATTTTATTACCTTATCAAAATATACCTGGAGTAGTGGTTTACAGAATAACTAAAATTATATTGTGAAAATATTAGCTAATCTAGAATTTAATCTCAGCTACACTAAGAAAGAAAAAAATATGATTCAATATAAAATTAAAACCAGTAGTCAAAGATGCAGACTAAAAATGTTACAAATAGCATAACATTTGAGGAAGCTGTTAGAAGACTACTTTAAATAGCTTACTATTAAAAGATAATCAGGGTGACAAGGCTCTTTCTGCCTTCTATCCTATACTTTGCAGCTTATTTCTTCTGCAAACTGAGAATTCAAAATGATAATTATTTCTATAGACAATTTCAGGGGGAAAAAATCCATCAGCATGTGCACAGAAATATTGGCATGCTGTAGAATTGTTAACTTCCCAAAACTAATATTTAAGTGTATCAAATGTTATCTTTTGACTCAAATGTTACTTAAGCACTTGCACAAAATCAAATTCATTGAATTAATTAGCAATTACTTAGAGAATATCTACTGACAGGGTTTCTGCATGTACATGAGCCACAGCAGTGTGAAAAAATGTTGAACAAATTGAACTATGTAAATAAAATTCAAATGGAAAAATAGGAAAGCTGAAGAAAAATCTTGCTGCAATGACCACATTATTATTTTTGTCTTGCTTGACAGCTGGTTATTCTTGCCCCTAGCCAAGTGGAGGGTACCTGTGGTATTGCCTGGAATACTTGTGCTACTGTGACGACACAAATTTAGAAGTAATCAATCAACCTTTGTGTTGCAACACAAAGCCTGTCTTGAGGTTTATGGAAATCTAACGGTGATACTGTCCTTGAAGAGAGTGGTTTTTTTTTTCACTTTCCCCACAAGATATGTAAATAATTGTTTTTTCCTGCCAAAACCAACTTAATTTTAAGCAACTGTCATGTAACTGAGGCATTTCTGACTACAGATTTTCTCTATTGCACAGTTCACATGTGCAAAATAGATGCATCTTTGATTTTACAGTCAAGTAAATTTTTCACAAATATTCCTTATTGTAATACCTAATAATAATAAAATGAGCTCGTGATAATTTTGGTTGAATAAACAAACGCTATGTCACACCATACCAATGCACTTCACTGTATAATTCCCAGAGGTCTGAAATGTAATACAGCATTTTAAAAATAATGAGTTAATAAATGCAGTTTTTGACCTTGTCTATGCATGCGCAGTCCAGCATGTTTTAGAGTTTTAAAATATGTTCTGTTATATGTTCCTTGCTTTGTGCTGGATAAATATACTTGCTCACACATGGATGCTTATTTTACTGTGAATAAACTGCAATACTCAAGTCAAGTGTGGTTTGTACAAACAGCCCTAAATTACAGTCCTCTTGTAGACAGCTTTGCAATCTACTAACACGCTACTCTGTTATTTGACCCTGAAATGCTTTACACATGAAAAACAACAGTAGAAAGTGTAGCATACACACAAAATAAAATGTTATGAACAAAACCAAGCAAAACCACTTTAATTTGCAAATATACAGAGCACATGTAAAGTTATTTTATATTCAAATGAATTGATTTTTAAAAGAAATTAATAAAATGCATCTGCAGATTTTTTGTAGATTGGAGGAACACTTGCATTTATTTATTGAATAAATAAATGATTGCAATCAGCTGATGCATTGATTGACTGAATCTTACAATTTTAATATTGGGTGTTTGGTTCATTTATGATTAACAGAATTAATTAGATTTAATAAATGCCTGAATATTGTGAAAGTTAATTACCTAAACAGTGTGGGTTTTTTTCAAACACAAGAGATATGCATACATTTCCTTTCTAGTGAGTGTAAAAGACTAGGGTCAAATATCTTCAACTTCCTGCTTGATGTTTTGAGATGCTTCTTCAATATATCCATGCAGTATTATTTTCTCATCATATCTGTTTTGAGAAGTATACCAGTGTATCTAAGTATCTGTTTTCAGCTGAATGTTTTTAAAAAACACAATTTAGTAGAAAATGTATCTTCCCAAGAGTTTTTTGTCCTTTTTGTGAATTATGTCACTCATAATATCCATGTTGGATATAAGTATTCATAACAATTCTAACTTCTAATTTATATATCATGTGAACACTGAAAGTATCATCCTCACAGTAATAATTCCATATCTATTATTCTCCTTAACATAAGATCATCCAATCAATATTAAGCAACTGGAATGGATACATTAGAAAAAATTATGAAAACAACAGACTGCATTCATTCAACTGTCAAGAACATAAAAGCAGATTACTGTAATCTAACTTGCAATTAACATCGTAATAAAGTATATTTTTTGTGAATCGTCATCTAAATGTAACTCACAGGTATTTGATTTAATTTTAATAAACTATTTTAAATAGTTGCAGTGGTTCTTTTGTATTCCTGTAGAAATCATTCCCTTCCGATGACATGTCTGCAGTGAACAGGGAAGCAATATGTGCAAAGTCTTTTAGAAATTTGAGACCTAATTTAATACATTGATTTCCATTACAATTATACTTTATACTTGGCAGTCAATAACTCATTACAAATGATACTAACAAACATAGTGCACATTTATTATTGTCTTATACGGACTGCAAATTCAATCAATGTTTTTTTTAGAAAACAACATTTCACATGATTTATTGCATGAAATGTGTGAATCTTCTCAAAACACAAATGTCAACCAGTGATAGATCTGAACCAAGAGAGTTACCATATTTATCTTATTTTTACTGAGAAATATTGCCAGAACATTTTGTTATCATGTTTACATCTTCGGCTAGATAAATTTAATAGTATTATTTGCACAAGAGATCTCTGTGAAGTCAAAGCCCGGAATTATGTTGTGAGATGTTTGAAATTCAAAATGGTTTGTTCCCACAAATATATTAAAGTTATTATTCAAAACTACAACAATTAACTCAGACATTCATTTGTAGTTGTCTCCATATAAAATGTTACCTGTTTATGAAACAAACACATTCATGTGCTTCTCTTTGTATGCAGAAGTATTTTCTCATTTGTCGCAGTTGTCATCTGACTAATGCTGAAAGTTGCATTGTTAACTTGTCATAGTTTGCAACTTGGCAACTGAGGCAGACCTAATCAGACAAAGGCAACAGTTGGCCTGTGGAAACAAAATGTCAGGAGCCCCAAAAATACATAACAAACTCAAAACAAACTCAATGAAGGGGATATCTTTTTATCTTTAACTGTTTGTCAAATGTGCTGATTGTGTATATTTGAAGGGTGTACCTGAAATTGCTTAAATTATGAATGCATGAGGATTGCACCCCCTTCACTTCAAAATTTTGGCAGCATACATGGATTAAAAAAGAAGATGTTGGGTTGAATTTCGTTGTCCTTGTGACAATGACAATAAAGATTTATCTTATCTGATTTCTTATCTATTACTGGTTCAATACACCAGGTGCACAGAGTTGGGTTGAGTACCCAAAAATACTCAAGTAATAGTAGCACTATGTCAACAGGTATTTACTCAACTAAAAGTAAAAGATAGTCATGAAATGACTCAAGAATAAAAAATGTATTTGGTAGAAAGCAGTGACATGCAGTGAGGTTCATAGCTTGTGAGGCACTGACTTACAATTTATAAATATAGACACCATGCATATGTTTATGTATGGAAATTTTGCGCATGCATACAACGCTGGAGGGCAAAAAGACTATTCTTTTACATGTCATCCATAGATGCGTTAACTCAGTGAAACTTGGAAATGTAGGTATTAATTTCGTGCTGTGATCCACAGCAAAAGGAAAAACCGAAACCACTTTCTCGCTCTGTATCGGCCAAGCTACACACAGACTCGTTGCCATAGCTGACAACTGACAACAATGCCACTTCATGTTTTAGGATTTAACACCAAAACAACATTCAATAATTTTGCACACAGAACAGAACATTCAGTCTGTTGCAGTAGTATATTTTAGGCTTAATGTTTTATTAATAAATGATTGCTGTGGTATGTTAGCTACCGCTTCTATTCTTTGATGAATTTACTAAATTCTTTAGACATACAAACTGTAGCCCACAATATGCACATTTCATTAAAAAAACTAAACAAAAACATGTTATTGCTGTCTTACCTTTACTAATAAATGAAATCCATGCACTGCCAATTCTGCACAAAAATATCCGTTCATTCAAAGTCAAGTCTATCCTCGGCACGTCTTTTCTTGTATACTACTCCGTTTGAGAATCATCAACCTGTCTCAAAGCAAACCTTTCAGCTCCGGTGTTGGTCTTCCTTCAGTTATTATCTCCTGCTTCATTTGAAAATGAAGTGTAGAAATGTAGTTTTCCATGTTGACGTTGGAAGAGAGGAGAAAACAAATACATTGCTGTAATTCCATGGAGTGCAAACATCCAAAGCTGTAACTCAAGTAAACTAAAATAAAAACCAGCAAAGAACATGCAACTGTGAATCACATGGGGCACTTCTTTGTATCAAAAAGTAACAAAAAGTTAAATAAATATGAGTTGAAAAACAAGTACAAACAAGGTTTGTGGGCAGCCTCATGCCTGTGTTTTGCCCTCGGGCTCAATTACTACTAACTCTGCTTCTACTTGCAAAACAAGACAAATAAATATTTTCAGTTTCTGTAGGTTAAAGGGCAGTATGATATATTTTCCACACACACACATGGTCACTTTGTAGCACAATAAAGTGTTGTGTTATTTTCAGTTTGTTATAAAAATGCTGTAGATATCAAGCATGACTTAAATGAAATATGACTCCACAAATTAAGGCCTTAAAACTGGACGCCTGTCTCTTTTGGAAGCTCCTACTCTCTATGACACTCCACCCTCAGCACATCATTACAGAAATGTTTCTCCATTAAGCCTTTAACAACATTCTTATCAGCGTTGCACTGAGAAATAGTTCCTATGATGAGCTAATCAGATATGCAATTCGACAGACTAGCTAATTGCTCCTGCCACTAGTCTGGAGGGGCCTCAGTGGGGGGGAATCACCGGGGAGAGGTGCTCTGTAAAGTGGGATCTTGGCTTGGAGACAGCAACTCTGGGGAGGAGCTCCACGGAAAAGGCAGCACTGAGTGAAAGCAAGCGTTTTTGCACCCTGAATGTTTGCCATAGAAGTGTAAAGGATTTCTCAAACATGTGTGAAAGCATCAAAGCCAGGTATTATTTCTTGATGGGGGAATAATATTATGAAATGATTTTACATAATTTGTCCTTAGTCCTCTTTAAGATTTAGGAAGTATTATTTTGTGTGATCAGGTTTTAAATTATTAAATTCATACTTGTGCCATTGGAGCTTTAGGGTGTATTCAGACCAACCCAGAATTAGAGTCCTGAATCAGACTCTAATCCATTTGTCTAGAAAACCCGAGTTTTTGGGGAGGTCTGAATGCAAATTTGAATTCCAAAATGGACTTAAAAACCGAACTCTGATCCGCCTAAAAATCTAGGTCTCGGTCCGGTTGAAGTGGACTCTAAAACGGTAGAAAACCTGTCTGAATGCAACCTGACTAGAGACAGTTTCAAAAGCAGGAAGTTAGCTACAGTGCAGGACATTCTGGGCAATATATTGCTCTCTGCTCTGCGGGTTAACGAAGATGTTGTGTCGGTTGTCATATCAACGGGTTTGCGTGCCAACACTAAGCAAGGAAAAGCAGAATATAAATGGTTTGAAGTTGTTTTACAACTTTTTATCAGCTCATTGTCCCATTGCTGTGGCGCTCTGCAGCTGCTGCAATTTTTAAACCTTTAATAAATGACAAAAACTGAACTAATTGCCTCGTTTGTTTAAACATAATCATCACATAGGATGGAGGAATTTGCTTAGTACTCTCTTGAATCTTCATAGAAACCAAACTGTTTATAGATTTATATCAAGGGAGAATACTTACAAACATCAGCAATTTTCTCAGCTTTAATTTAAGCCATGTTTATAGAAATCGGGTAAGAAATAAAGGCTCATTTTTGTGATTCCTGCTCATCCCGCATTGGAACACCCTCATTTAGTGGACAGACTCACCGCATAGTAATGGTGCCTGCAGGACCGTTGCTAGCGTTAACAGCTAACAGGTGATGTCCAAACCATGATGTATATCAATGAAGAAATCCTACAACCGCTAAAATCTGACACTGCTCTGTTTTTGTTTACTTTTTGTGAAGAAGAAACTTGCGCTGGTCTTCTTCAGAGGTTTTGTGTCGATTCCTTCAGTAGTTCTTGGTGCAGCGCCAACACAGGCAACGGGGGAAACAAGGTTTTCAGTTAGTTTTACTCGTTTGACACAGTGCAGTGTGAATGCAAACGAGAGTTCTGAAAATGTAACAAATGTTGCAATTTTAGTCCCCAATCGAACTGAGTCTACCAGACTATCCGGCCTGAATACATCCTTAAAAAGTAACTCCTGAAAGACAGATTTTTATCATCACAACCCAAGACAACAGCTATTGAACCAAAAAGCTAATAGAAATGGATATTACTTAGAAGAGCTCAATTGTAGAATGAGTATCTTTTTATTGCCTTGAATCAAAATGGAAATGAGAATGGTGACCTTCAATAGCCTGCCCAAATCAAGTGAAACAAACCAAATCGTGGCTATTGTAGTGATGGATTTTTTGAGCAGCAGTTTCTGTTTGTTATGATGCATAATTCCATCCAAGATGGACAGGAGCTGTTTATGTTTTGTACTTGAAAATCATGCAACGTTCCCTTTGTATCTCCATAACACAACTTCTTACAGTAATGAGGAGATGACTACAGAATCCATGAAGAATTTTCGATCATCTGATTTATAATCTCTCCGGCAGATAAATGAGATCATAATACCAAGGCCTGTTAAGTTTAGATCATTTTTATTCTGGAGCATATTGCATGCTTTATGGTTTGATTATCCCAAAAGCATTCTAAACTTACACATGCATACAGTATTTTGTGACTTAAAAATATTTCAAATAGAATTTAACATAAAGCAGAATCATATTTTCAGATAAATCTGTTTAAAAATCCTGTTTAAATAAAAATGCCAACTTTAGATAAACACCCAAAAAACAAACAAACAAAAAAAAAAAAAACTTTTGTACACAGAGGTAAATACAGAAAATGAACATGTGCCTCCATAGAGTTCACAATTCTTCTGTAAACATTTCTACCAATGAGTACATTCATGTTGAAGCATTTATGGTTATATTGTGTCACTCATTAACATAGTTCTTAAATTAATTTATTAATGTAATGTAATGTAATTTATTAATACTTGTTTTCTCATAGATGCTGACATCCAGGGTTGCTTTTGCATCACATAGAGAACTTGGTTAGCTAGCAAACAATCAACTAGTTGCATAGAAAATAGTAGAGATGTTGACATCTTACAATGTCAAGTTTTTACACATTTAAATAAAAGCTTATTTTTACATTTGGAGCAGGGAGTCAGTTGAATTACTTGCATGTCAAAAATAGCAAATTCACAAAGATTGTTTCAGCTTTTCAAATGCTATAAGAGTGACACATTAATAAGCATCACTTCAGAATTAATTTTAATTGTGACCCAGGGGAGTAAGAGACAAATGAAGAGTGGCAACCTGCTGCAACTCTGACTTTGTAACAGAAAAACAGGCATGTCAGTAAGGACACAACTGAACTGTTCTTTCCAGTCATGTATGTCCGACGTTATTAGATTTTTCAGCAATCCGTAAGTTGTCAAGATTAAGTCATTTTCCGTTTTCTTTTTTGTTTTCCATTCAAAAAACAATACTTCAAATGGAATTTTTTGCCATAAAGCATCTCCTATCCAAAGGTAGAGGATGCGACTAAAAGATAATTAGCTATGTAAATAACATCTGTCCTTGACTCATTTGTCAGAACATGATTAGGATTCAGGACCTTGATCAGCTCCACTCAGACTCATTTATTTAGCGCCACAGTCAGGATGAAATGACAGTCAAGTAAAGAACATTTTTCTTTTTCAGAGTTTAAAGACACCCCATTAAATATATAAAAAAATAATTAAAATAAAAATACGTCCTCAATGTGACACCCTTCTGATGCAAAAAAAATGTCTCCCTGAAATTTGTTAGTTTACCACTCTACCCTTCTTAGGACATCAACATTAGTATTACAAAATTTTGCAACCTGCAAAAGTTTTGAGGTGGGTCCGTTAGTATTGCTTTGTATTTTGTGAATTAGATGCTGAGACAGAGTAGGGGCAATTCAATTATATTTGTTTAAAAAGACACTGCTGAGATACAATGATTTCTATTATACATTTCACTTTGCACCACCTGAAAAGCTTTGTGATACATTATTTTATTGTTATTATTATGTTTATCAATATTGATTTTGATTACAGGATCAGAAAAAAGACACTGAAACTTTGAAGCTTGAGAACCAATGACAAATATTTGGGCTATGCAGTTAGACAACATGCATTGAACCTGATTAAGATAAAATTATAAAACAGGTATTGAATATTAAATAACCCAGTATAAGGTTCTGCATGAAATGGTACGGAGCCATCTAGGGGACATGGGGATTTTTTTTTCTTTTGCGTTACCTCGCAAAACTTTTGCGTTACCTCGCAATACTTTTGCGTTACCTCGCAAAACTTTTGCGTTCCCTCGCAATACTTTTGCGTTCCCTCGCAAAACTTTTGCGTTACCTCGCAATACTGTACTGGTCAGTTATGCAGCATAATTGAATACTGCAAGCCTTTCCTACGGTGGGCGCCGTACTTTATGCTTTAATATAAGGTTATGTGAGGTATTTCCATGAATGTTAGAATCTTTTTGTGAAATATCTGAAGTTTTATATCTTTCTTTAGGATAGAAAGGCACCACAAACCTACGATATAAACAGAAACCTTCCGTAAGTAGGAAAGAAATAAAAATACATCCTAATTTGGACTATTTCTGAGTTATTATCGCGGTTAATAAATCATCTGACAGTTTTGATTGTGTCTCTGTTGTGTTCGTAACCTGAATGGTTTAAAGAGCTGCTTTCAGTGCCGCTCCATCTTAACCTTAACAGACATAAACATGCAGTAAAAAATAAATCGATTTTCAATCAGTGTTTTGCACCAAACAGTTTTTACTGTTAACAAGTTTTTATTATTAAACACACGACAAACTAATGATGGTAAAGGGCCGCACTGGGTTATCTCGGGGAATCTCATCTGTCCGTGTATCAATCAGCTCCAAACCATTTCTTTGTTCTGTCACAATTATCGATTTATTCCATTTTGATGATCAGGTTCCAAACTTTGCAAGGACTGACCGCCCCACTCACCGCTTCCTAATACACACAAAGCCAGTATCCTTCCCATTCATACCTGGTGACGTCACTCCCACGTCGACACACCTAAGTGTCAAAGCCGCTGCTCCTGTCATATCAATAATTACTTATTTCATTCATATGGCTCTTACAGAGCCTCAGTGAAAACGTGTTTATTATTATTAACTGTTTGGTGCAAAACACTGATTGAAAATCGATTTATTTTTTACTGCATGTTTATGTCTGTTAAGGTTAAGATGGAGCGGCACTGAAAGCAGCTCTTTAAACCATTCAGGTTACGAACACAACAGAGACACAATCAAAACTGTCAGATTATTTATTAACCGCGATAATAACTCAGAAATAGTCCAAATTAGGATGTATTTTTATTTCTTTCCTACTTACGGAAGGTTTCTGTTTATATCGTAGGTTTGTGGTGTCTTTCTATCCTAAAGAAAGATATAAAACTTCAGATATTTCACAAAAAGATACTAACATTCATGGAAATACCTCACATAACCTTATATTAAAGCACAAAGTACGGCGCCCACCATAGGAAAGGCTTGCAGTATTCAATTATGCTGCATAACTGACCAGTACAGTATTGCGAGGTAACGCAAAAGTTTTGCGAGGGAACGCAAAAGTTTTGCGAGGTAACGCAAAAGGTTTTGCGAGGGAACGCAAACGTTTTGCGAGGTAACGCAAAAGTATTGCGAGGTAACGCAAAAGTTTTGCGAGGTAACGCAAAAGTATTGCGAGGTAACGCAAAAGAAAAAAAAATCCCCATGTCCCCTAGAGGGCTCCGTAAAATGGTAACAATACATTTAAAGATTTCCAAAAACCTTTCTTTATCACAGTTGCTTAAAATGCCTATTTTAAATGGGTAGCACCAAACTTTTAGGATAAATATTTATTAATTATCTGTGCCTTTGAATTTATATTATGTGCCTTCATTTCTATTTGTTTTTTTTTTTTGTTTTTTTTGCTGCCATTTATTTGCCCTGCTTCAGGGCATAACCTTTGACATAGCTGAAGGGTCTCAGGATGTAACTCTACCCTTAGGAAACTCTTAAGACTTGGAGTACTTTTTCAGTCCCAGCTGAAAGTCAATAACTATGTATTGTGTCGGTTGATGTTTATTGATACAGAAATATAGCCTCCCATGTGTGCAAGGTTATCTTAAAAGGCAGCAGAACCCATAACAACTTGTTGGACTTTACTGTTAATGTTATTACTGTGCTCAGTTTATTTAATGTATGAAACATTTACCAATGCATAAATAGCACACATTGATGAGTACCTATAGCATAGTACATTAAATAATGCTAAAATGTTTAAATATCTTACTACACTCACTGACAGCATTTATGTGGAGGAGATTATATCTGGGTAGATAACATTAGTTGCATTAAGGAGACCAGTTTATTTTCAGACTGTCTGACTTCCTGCCAGCATTCCATGATATTTATAAGGTATCAACTAGTGGGTATATCTATGGGCCATTTAAAGTTGGCTTAAGCCTATGAAATCATTAGTGTTGGAGCGAGCAGTACTGGAAGGAAAAAAAGTATCACTGTCAGTATCAGACTGCTTTCCTTTCCCCAGACAAAGCTGATAAAATTTCCATAGCAGAGTGACATTTGATTTATGAGAGAGTGATCAGGGTCTTCACAAGTAGGTCAAGATGGTCTCCTGTTTAAAGAATGGTATTTTGTTTATTGTGGAGCACAAAAAAAGCAAATGGCATTTGTATGTCGAGAAGGGTAGGGTGAGGGGTGTAATCATAAAAATCAGAGACTAAGAAGCAGAGATGAGGGCCATTATGTTCCTGTAGTGCTGACACTTCAGACAAAATGATAACCAGAGCATTGATTGACAGGGTAATGTTGCATAATATAGCTTCATTGCTCTACAAGGCTTCTTTGCCTGTGAAAACATGAGCTGAAAGAATATTCATGCATAATATTATTATTATTTATACAGCCACCGTCAACACCAAGTATCAATACTTTCCTGCAGTCACAACCAGTACAAAAGGTCGTAATACCATTTATGGCACGTTTTTATAATATTAAGAATTGTATTTTGTTAATTTTGGAGCACACATAAGCAGATGACCTAACCCAAAACTATATATTTTTTTTAATATTCCATTGTGAATCATATACGTACCTCATGTACCTTTTAACTGTTTTGCACTTATACTTTGCTTACTTTGGTCCCAGTCAATTGTTCAGTAAACTTGTATCTTTTTCTGGTGGTTGAGTTTTTCAAAATGTTAACATGAACTTCTCACTACAAATCAGAAAGACGTCAATCTGTTTATTGGTCAGATGTGTCAAGGGTGGGATGATGTTTAACATAAAGTATGCAATCCTCTGTAACATAAAGTATGCAAAGAAATACTTATTTTTCCCTGAAGTATTTCTTATGTACTTATGTACTTATATACCGTATTTTCCATACTATAAGGCGCACCACATTATAAGGCACACCTTAAATGAATGGCCTATTTTAAAACTTTTTTCATATTTTTTATGAAAAAAATATTCTATGCACCGCATTATAAGGTGCATAGAATAGACGCTACAGTAGAGGCTGGGGTTACGTTATGCATCCCTTAGATTTAACTGCGCTAAAGGGAATGTCAACAAAATAGTCAGATAGGTCAGTCAAACTTTATTAATAGATTACAAACAAGCATTCTGAAAACTCTGTTAATTCCCAAAATGAATAAACAGCTGTTTTATTATTTTCCCCGAGGTAAAGTAAGTGACGTGGTATTTTCGTGACACAGTTTATCTTTTAACAACTGCAAGGTATAACATATAGTGGAGGGGAACTTTTCTTTGATTCAATAAACACGTAAAAAAAAGTCTGATACTGTTACGGTAAATCAAACGTTAGTGCAATCACAATATTCAGTATATCCACTTCCGCACCATTGATTCGTTCATGTTAAATTCTCTTGCTGCTGCTCTATTCCCGTGTTCTACTGCGTGACTGATTGCCTTGAGCTTAAACTCTGCGTCGTAAGCGTGTCTCTTAATAGGAGCCATTTTGGGGTCTTTACACAAAACCCAGCTTGCACCGCGAGCTTCTTCTTCTACGGGGGAAAATGAAGTCGGCGGCTGCTTACCGTAGTTGCGAGACCTGTTGTGGCTCAATATTGGTCCGTATATAAGGCACACCGGATTATAAGGCGCACTCTCGGCTTTTGAGAAAATTGAAGGTTTTTAGGTGCGCCTTGTAGTGCGGAAAATACGGTAAGTATAATCACTGGAATACGTCTTGAAAGTTGCATTGGGGCTTATGCTTTAAAAATTGATGTGCAGATTTTGTTTAGTTTGTTTTCTCTAGTGCATCCCACAATCCAACACAAGCCTGCCTATGGGAGTGTGTCTGGCTCTAGCTTGCAGTGTAGCCTTCTGTTGGATCACATAAACAAACAAACCACTGGAACTGGAACTATACGGAGACCACTTTCTCTAACCAGTCTCAGCAATGGCTGTGATCACATGTACACAACTGCAACAAGGTTGTGAACTGATTAAAGACCTTAGGTGTGAAAGCATGCAAAGATATGTAGACCCAGCCTCAACCAGAAGAGTTACAACTAAAAAGTCATGCCATCTATCAGGAATAGTATCCTTTGACTACACTACTAGAAACTGTTGATGATGGTGACTCTGAGAGCTGCTGAATATCCTCTGTCTCACTCCCCAGTGATATTAACAGAGCATAAT
Source organism: Xiphophorus maculatus (assembly GCF_002775205.1). NCBI lineage: Eukaryota > Metazoa > Chordata > Actinopteri > Cyprinodontiformes > Poeciliidae > Xiphophorus > Xiphophorus maculatus. The sequence goes on along the minus strand of NC_036462.1, from coordinate 11,290,690 downwards.
TAATCAAAGCTTTTCTTTTTGCCATTTAACCCAACTTCTGACTTGCCAGAAATGAGAATGAGCCTGACTTTGGGTTGAAATGATTCTACATTATGCCAAAGACAATTATGTGCATGTCAAAAGTGTTGTATCACCATTCCTACTAATAGTGTGTCCTCTTTCAGAGCCACAGCAGTCATCTTCCATTTCATAAATACTCTGTAGACACAAGAAATGTGGGCTAGAGAGATAACATGCAGGTCACTCTACAGGATGTCCCACAGCTTTCAAAATGAAGCTCAATTATACGGTCAAAATCAGTGTAAATGTAATGGTAGGTTTGCAGACTCATCTACAAAAGAAGTGGGGTTTAAATTGTGTTATTGCATGAAAGAATATATTTTAAGCCCTTTTAGCAAAAAAATAATCAGATGGTATTAGAAAGGCATATACACATTCTTGGAGCACATATTGGATTATTGTATTCCAGCAGTCTTTGCTTTCATTTTTTTTTTTTTTGCAAGGAAATGCAATTAAATCAACTGAAATTCCAAATGCCATTGTTTCAGAAATTATGCAAATAACACAGGAGGGAAATGGAGAAATGGGAACTACTTCAAGAATGGTTTCATGTATCATGAAAAATCAATAGCAATATACATTAGTAGCTTTTTCTCTAAGTAAGGGTAATTGTCACATTCTTCTTAAGATCAGTTGTCACTTGAAGAACATTATGGATATAGAATCTGAATTGGGTTCTATTTAATATTCCTTCTTAGATCTTGAACTCAGTTAGGTTTAACATATGTGCCATTTCTGCAATTTATGTGATTGTTCATCTACATAATTTATTATAAATGCTTGTCATTGCTGTTAATTGTCATTGCTGTGTGTAGTCATTGGCTACTTGGTTAAGTGAGTCAGAAATATTTTCTAATAAAAAGTGATATTGACTCATTAATTTCAACAGTAAAAATTAAATATTTAGTTCAAAATAAAATAAAATAATATTAAAGTTTCCATTGACATTGATACTGACATTTAGAAAATTGTTAAAGAAAAGTTTCAAATGATGAATTGAGCTTTAATCCCATTTATTGTATTACATTTGAGCTAGCCTTGTATAAATTTACAAAACACAATGAGTCTGCATGGTAACTTGTTTTAATCAAAATTGCAGTTGAATATTGAAAAAAAATATCCATCTTAATTATTATATTTTTCCAGTCTGCTAAAATGTTTCACTATTTCCTTTACACAAAGCAGTTTATTTTTATTTATTTAGTTATTTATTCACACGGTCTCTTTGAGAAAATTGTACTCAGTTAACAGCTGTAAGTCTCTGAAGTCCAAAACATCAACCAATCTTTTGATCTTAGGCTTGCTGCCATCAACTATTTGAGATGTTAAGCTACTCAAGATTCCCTTACAAAATAATAGTAGCTTTGGAGTCTGAAGATTGCATTGGCTGCACTTGAGCAACATTTTTAGACAAACTGTATGATTGTGCTAAGAACCTCATTGAATTACGTTTTTTTTTTTTTTTGTAATTGATCTTATTTGCAGCTTAGTCTGCATAGTTCCTCAAAATGTAAAAAATCTTAATTGAACTCACAAAACTTTAAAGCTCTATGACTGTCAATTATGTAAATAATGTTTTAATAATAAAGTTTTTCTTGTACCAGTTATTATTTGGCACAACTGCTGAAATATAGTCATATCGGTATCTGATATGTTTACTTGATGCAATCATCTCATTTGATGATATGTTTGTGGGTCAAAATAAAATTCCAACATAAATTAACACAATCTCACTAAGTTAAATAAATGACATTAAATGATGTCCCATCAATAGGAGATGTCCATAACAAATTATGCACATGACTTATAAAACTTATATCCAGTGGTGGGAAGTAACGAAGTACAAGTACTTTGTAACTGTACTTAAGTACAATTTTCGTGTATCTGTACTTTACACCGTGTTCCAAATTATTATGCAAGTGATATTTTCTCTGATTTTTTTAAATGGTCAATGCAAATGATGGTCAGTATAATTTTCCAAGTCATGAACTATTAGAGTATAAATCAAATTGCTGACAAATCAAATTCACCAGCAGAGATCCTTTCTCTTTCTCATATTGCTTGAAAACTGTGGCCTGCTTAATCATGTGGAACATCCTTCTTAAGTAGATTTCCTTTAATTGAGCTCATGAGACAGACTAATCAACCCAGCTCTCTGAAATTAATTATAGTGATTCAAAGAGCCCTGACACACAATACCATCTATAAATTTAATAGCACAACAAAAAATTTAATCTTTGACACTTAAATCCAATTTGCACAATGATTTGGAACATGGTGTATTTAAATAGATTTATTAATGGATACTTTCGACTTTTACTCCACTACATTTTACAGTAAGTATCTGTACTTTCTACTTCACTACATTTCTACAAAACATTTGCGTTACTCGTTACATCCAAGTCGCATTGCGCTTTTTTCTTTGTTCTTATAATGCTCTGCGTACACTGCATTAGCTATTATTATTATTTTATTTAAAAAGATATAGATTTATTTAATTGGCGAATAAATAAAACAAGAAGACAAGAAAGCAGAGCATGCTCATTGCTCTTTGTTTGTTTTCGTCACCTGTCATGGTGGCAGACAGGATGAGAACAGTCACGGTGCTCCTGCTGCTTTGTTACTTATTGCTTGTTGGTCATTGGACAGTGCTCATAGTTGAGTGTTGTTTACCATTAATGCCTTAATTACCTTAATTGCTATGTTTAATAGTGCAGAGAGTTGTGGTTTCTGACATGGGCAATATGGGCAACCACCCAGGGAGTTATGTTTCAGGGATAGCAGGAGACCTCCACGGATTGTGGCACAGAGATGGAAACAAAGCAGAATGAAGAACAGTTTGAATTGATAATGATACTGGTTAAATTTATTTCAGCTCTAAGTATTTAATATCTAGGTTTTTTATGGGAAAGTGGATCTTTCAGATCAATTTGAGAAGCAATTTTGATAGGTACACTTAATTTTATTGAGTCATGTAGCACGGGGTGCTGGTCTTGGTCTTGACTTGGTCTCTGGAGGTGGTCTTGACTACAACACTGCTACTTGGCTCCTTGGCTGCATGTCCTCCCCCACCCACTGTCTTTCTATCCACTTTCTGTTGGATTTTTTTCAAAATAAATGCCACTAGTGGCATAAAAGTGAAGTTCATGCTATGTTAGGACAGGAGACGAGATGTTTCCGTCTCTGAAATTATGATGCATAGAATCACATATCTAAGTTTAAGCTATGTTACAGAGTAAACACAATAAAAACATGTGTTGTCTATGGGATTGTTCGTTAAAATGGCACATTTCTGATGTATTAAAATTAAATATGATAGGTACACTTAATGGTATTGTATTGGCGATTAGGTAATGCATTCAGCAAGTACTTTTACTTTTAATATTAAAGTATTTTTAAAAGCCAGTTCTTTTTTACTTTTACTCAAGTAAAAATGTTAATGTGGTACTTTTACTTTTACTAGAGCACATTTTTGTCTGTGTATTTGTACTTTCTCTACCACTGCTTATATCCTACATTTCTAGAAATTTAATCCAAAATGTAATCTCTGGAAAAATAATCCAGAGGAAAATATTTCCCATATGAGGGAATAAAATGCCACATTATTATAGGGAAGGTAATACTAGAAATACAGAATTAAGTTTTACAAGTACTCATTGCACAGATATTACAAAGAAAATTTAAATCTGTTTCTCACTGATAGTGTAGTTGACGTTGTCAGCTGTCATTTACAGTAAGTTTATCTAAAATGCCCTTTAAGATTTTAAGTCTTAAAGGACATAACCTTTAGGGCTGTTAGGCCTGCAGTACTACCAAGTACATGTGACAAACCTAAATATGATTTACTTCAAATTTTAAGAAACAACACATATAAAACCAGTTGTAAAATGTTGTTTTAGACATTTATATATCTTCACAAGGAGGAAATCTAACTTCTTCATCCCAACTTTTAGATAGCTTTTGTAGTATAATATAGCTGTCTAGTAAATAAATAATAAGATCTTAAGTCTATCTATGAGCATTTTTGAAAAATTTGCTCTTCACTGACTGTATACTACATATGAAAGCAAAAAAAGAAAGAAAAAAAGTTAAAGAGGTTACTGTTATTGGTTGCTGGTTTATTTTCATTGATCCAAAGTCAGACACACAGTTACAATGCCACTATATCCACTAGGAGAGTGCCCTCAAGGTTTTGTGTGTTCCGGGAAGAAACATGCATGTTTTATCACAGACAAAACAACAGAAATCATAATCAATATTTCTGCTGAATCAGTCAATTCAATTTTTAAGAGATGGTTGTTTTTGTGTAAGCTAAGGCATACATAACAGAGACAACTCCTAAAATATAAATTGTTTCAAGCTGCTACCTTGCTTTATTTGTAAACATAAACATTATATACAACAAATTCTTTTGCAACTTATAGTCAGTATAAAGAAACATGTTTCCTAGTGCGACTTTGCAAACTTCAGATTTTCAGACACTCTCAACAACAAACTACATAAAACCTTACCAATGTACGGAGGTAAAGGTGTCCATGTGACCATGACTTTATTTATTACACCTTATTCAAACATTCTGTATTATATACAAACAATGGGAGGCATCCAGGCCAACAAAAGAAATTGTGCTGTTATTGCTACATGACCTATGCCACTCTGTCAAGATGCACTCATCCAATACACATTGGATATTTTCAGCTCAGTACTCCCAAAGCATGGACAAGAATGATCAATAAGGCTCTGTTTTGCTGCTTCACTTCACAAATGTCTCTTCTGCAGCTCTGGAATAGTTTGACATCCATAGACATTGAGGTAAACAAACCTAGAATGGGAGAGGCGAGTTTAAGAAGCCCGTCGGGGGACCTTAAAAATATTTATCTGTAAGTTCAGTTTTCTCCATTCCGTTGTAAACTGTTTTTGATCTCATGACAAAGCAAAATTTTTCTTGGACATTTTGTTTCTTTGTATGTGTACAAATTTGTACACTACTGGGACTAATCTTTTTAGGATGATGTCATTGTTCATTTATGGCGTTTTTAAATATTTATGTTCTGTCTGCATAGATGTCCTTGACTGTGTGACTTGAAACATTAGTCATTCTAGTTTTTGATTCTTTGTAAAACTGTGTTTTTGGTAAAGCTTTATGAAACACTGCAAAATGGACTTTTGCATTTGGTGAATACCGTTGTTTTGCAAGAATAAGCAAATAATAAGTAGACTTTTGAGAAGTTAGCATCCTTCATGGGTACAGCATTGGAAACTCTTCTTTTCAAGACCTGAAGTTGCTGCATGCAGAAGGAAGAACTGAATTATGGTAAAAATGGATAAGGGCAAAAACACCTGTCAGAATTTCTTTAATTGAGCTGTGAAAAAAAGAGGTTGTACTTTACAATAGTGCAGATTTGCTTCTGCAATATGAGCAGCAGAGAGAGGGAGAGGAACAGACATCTTACATTACAGATAAATTTGTTTCAAATTTATTTTATAGTTACAAATGTCTCAATGAAATTATTATGTTTTTTTGTTAAGAGAACTCTGGGTACAAAGACAATGATACATACAATGAACACAAACACTGGAACATTGGTCTGTGGTTTCAACATTTCTGTGTAATGTTCTTTCCTCATGACGCTATCTACATATTTTGTGAAATGCACCAGCTCTCCTGCAGCAAAACACTCACCAAAATGTATTACTTGTATTGGTTGTGTTTTTGTTGTTTAGACCTATGACTTCTGTTTATCTGCTTCAGTTGTTTTTTTAATGTCCCTATACATTTCTGATGTGTACCTACAGTATGTGTATTGCATATTTAGCTGACTAATCAAGTGACTTCTTTATATGGTCAAATTTCAGGATTTGATCAAATGAATAGATTGTCCTTAAATTTTAAATTGAACTTTCAAACTGCAGGCACTAAAAGAAAAGTCTCTGACATATCTTCCAGTAATAAAAGTTATGTTTTTACTTGGTGATTTCAAAATGTATTTGTTTGTATCTTTTATATCCAGAACTATACTTAATAAATATTATATTCAATGTCACAATAGCTAGTTACTGTAGCTTTCATCTGTAAAAAAAAAACAATGCAACTCATTTACAAAAATATTTTATGCATTCTGGAGTTGTCAGAATCCTCAAGATGTCTATTTTTATGACAACAAATTGCATGTTTTGTTTTATCTAATGAGAAATGTATTTTCCATAAATATATTTGTGGAAAAAAAACACAAGTTTGTTGGACTTTGCCTTGTAGGCTTGTCTGGACAACGATTGGCTGGTCTACCTGTCAATCATGGTCAACGCCAACCTATCAGAGCCGTGATGTGTTGGAACTTTCTAGAGTGTGACAGAACATGTGTTTTTTGTAGTAGCTTGCAGTAGTTCAATAGTTTAGCAAGTGTATTATCAAAAGGAGTAATAAGTGTGATATTTGCTGATCATTTTTGTTTCGTTGCATCAAGAATTGTAAGTTGAGCGACAATAAAAGGACGCCACATATTTAAACGGATGCCTGCAGTTTTTTCTGATACAAATCACCACGCCCTTTAGTTCAATGTTTTTGACTACAACTGCATAGTCTTCTTTCACAGATTCACTCAGAACAAACCTAGCAGAGTGTCCATATTTTCCAAATTCTGTCTCTAAATTTGAAGAGTGAGGCAAGAGCAAATTCATGGCAGTTAGCTCATCTTTTTGAACAATTTGCAAGTCTGTTTTTGTAACTCAGACTTTAATTCATGCTAAAGCAGACTCCTAGATTATCATCATAATCCAATATTGTTCATGATCCCATGTGGAGTTGTGCAACAGAAAGAACAACAATTCCATATTGTGAATTGGCAGAGTACAATGCGAGCGTACTGTGGTCTGTAGAGGACTATAAAGTAATTTGTTTAGGAACAGCCTAGGCAGCTCCAGGGTATGGAACAAATATGTGTTTGAAGCTTTTCCATTGCAGTGCTTGAGACTGAAATCTGGCATTGTGGGTTTTGAAAATACACCAAAGCAGAAATATTCAAAGATGAAGGAATATGCTTTTTCTCACTTGAAACTGCAAAAAATATTTTCATTATCAAAATATGGTAGTATTGGAGTGATAGCTTGTTTTGTTTGTTTTTATGTTTAAAAGGACATAGATTATTTTTTTTCTATTATTTTGAGTTCCACAGGGTATCTACCATGATCCAAACAAACAATTCTTCTTTTTGAAGCAATTTTCTATCTAGCATTTTTTTTTTTTTTTTGATTGAAGGGCTCACAAAAGAAGAAGTAAATAAATAAAATATTTCCAACTGACAGATGTTGCTGGCATAACTCAGTGGGAAAAAGGGGAAAGTGGTAGTTCCACTATAGAAGGGGGGAGGCTTTCTGGAAGGCTGAGTGTGCATATTTGTCAGTGTGGAAATTGAGAGCCAGACAGCTGGGAAGTTTTTGTTGCCAGCTTTGGATTTGTGCATGTGCATGCACACTGTATTCTTCCAAGCAATGTTTGCAATGTAGTTGATCATGCATTTCATAATCATTAGGTGAGGCTCTGGTAGGGGCACTGGCCTCTCACAGGAGAGTTGCAGTTGTTTATCTGCTTGCTCTCCTGCAGACAGCTGTAAATAAATGAAGAAATAGTAGCTCCTGAGGGTATATGGGGACACTTGTGCTGGGATTTGCTGACTAGTTTTGTCATGGTAGACTTGGTATAGCGTTTTTTTCTCTCCCCTAACTTTTGTCCTCTTTGTGTCCGTGTTTCATTTATTCATTCATCATGCCACGACCACTTCCTACATTAATTCCTGTCATGGTAATAGAGTTTTTCCTGATTAATCATTCACCCATTTTAATCTACAGCCACTACTGCAGCAGCACCCCACTTATTTAATTGAGAAACGATCCCAAAGAAAAACTCAGCATAGCAAATGTCTTTCTCTGGGACACTTACAATACAGGTAGCATCCATCTTTGGAGAAGTACAGGTTGTACTAAGCGATCTGGTAAAGCGTGAAGTACAAACATGTTTCATACAACACTGGACATGGTCTTCCTACATGGAAGGGAATTTAACTAAGATGTTACATTTGTACAATTCATTGCTGCATTAAAGAGTAAAATAATGTCCAATTTAAACTAAAAAGGGAAGTACCAAGAGAGTTGTGTGATCAAACTTGACATTTACACTAAACAATAAATGTTTAAGAAAGCCATGAACAGATTCTTTACTGAGCACAAAGACATACCAACTACATCTGCACCGGAACAAAATGCAATTCTTCCTCCGACTCATTGAAAGGAGGTGGAGTTGATGAGGATGTCTCTGGTATGGAAAAACAGAAAACCCTCATTCAGTTTTAGCTCCCACATTTCAGTTAAGCTTTGCATATTCCTAATCCTTATTGTCTACAATTAATGAGTTTCTCTCATATTGAGAAACATTTAAATGGAGATTTCTGGTATGGAGACTGCAATTATGGAGGAAGCTAAGGGATATGAGTCCCTAATTATATGCTATCATTATTGCCTTGGCTACTTCTACAGTAGACTTAATATGCTAGGGTGGAAAGAGGAGCATGAAATATTATGCAATACACTGGCTGTATGGGCACGAATAATAGAAGTATTCGAGACAAAAACAGCACAAAGTCTTGAAAAAAGTCTTTTGTTTCGATTTACATTGTTGCATAATTGTTTGCCACTGCATTTTAACTTTCAATATATCATATTAATATTCCAATAGCTTCAAGTTACTCAGCGATAAGCGACAGTCAAATGTGCATAAACCATTTTGTTACTTGCAATCAACAACTTCATTTGAGCATTTATTTTCTTAGCAAGATATTATCAGAAGGAGAGAATATGATGGAAAGGGTAACGCTGTTGCTATGTACTATTTAACTAAATCTATCGGATAATCTCTCAGTTAATTGCATAATAAAATAAGTGTGCTATTTCTGATATTCCCAACCATTTTTCAAGCAGCCCCATGCCTGTGAATATTGCAGCCCACCATTGCAGTCAATTTAGTAATGTATTATTCATATCACAGAAACATTCAAAAAAATAAAATAAAAACAAGACTGATCTGTGAAAAGAATGAAAGTTATATGAAATGAAGCATAAAGATTTTGCCTTGAGGTTATTTTGTAATTGAGTCATTGAACAATTGTTTCAGCCATGATGTAATGTAAAAATCAGACAGAAAAACGCTGAATCAAAGAAAATGTGCTATGGCAAAAGTGATTTGGGGCCACAACAGTGCTGCACAAAACACAATATTTAATTGTATAGATATTTGATATTGCTGCATCAACCTCTCAAACATGAAAGCAATCTATGTGCTGTGGTGACAATTGTCAAATGAACACATACAAACTTATTCACAGGCAGTCTACATTGTCAGCTTGTTCATTGATATTAATCTGTTTTGATTCTCAGACAGACCATCTCTTATTTCAAAAGAGCTTAGCAGGTAGAAATTATATTTTACTAATGAAACAGAATCACAAGCAGAACCTGGATATCCAAGCTCTTATGGACATAGTGGAATGTAATGTTTAGTTGTTATATTGTTTATTGTGTTCAAATAAAAACAGCATGTCTGATACATACAGTTTTGCCAGATTTCTTCAAACAGACCCACATAGTTTTAGTACTTTTGATAGATCAAAATAACAAAAGTCAAAATTCAGAAACTGAGGCGTTTTTTTTTTCCTAGGGTATAACAAGAACTTGTGCTAAGCAAATTAAATTAAAACAAATTCATGCAGTGGAATCATGTGTCATTAAGTAATTGCTGGTGGCATAACTTTGTTTGACTACATTAAGTCCCCACTAATTTAAAATTATTTAACAGATGACCATGTTAAATACCTAGTTAAAATAATGAACAATGACAGAATCAAAAATAATTTCTTGAAAAAGATGTTAAAGTTTGAACATTGAAAGCATGTACTCTGACAACTACATTTAATGTTTGTTTACATAGAAGTTGCATGTGCTCAACCGGCCTCAGAAAATAGTTTGTTTTTATATGGTTTATGAGACATTTGATTGCATGCAATCATATCTAGGATAAATCCAAATAAATTAGACTAATCCAGATATAATAATACATGTTCACTTCAATGACATTTATTCTCATTAACTCTGGTTAATGACGTCCTCACTTTATATGTCATGTTAAATAGACAGCTATATCGGGCTAAGTTTGGAGTTTTGCCATATTTTATTTATTAATTTATTTTTTCTGTTTGAATAATGGGTTAATCAGTGATGGATTTAGTGAAATGTTCTAAGTTTGCTTTAGTATTTTATTATATGACCCTGTTTTAAAATGTCCTATGTCTTCTCTGTGCTCTTTGGCTACTAGTGTTCTCTTACCAACCTCTAAGGTCTCAATGGAACAATTGAATTTGTACTGAAACTGAATTAAACTATGGTGAAATTTAGTTATTAATTAGACTAAATTCTGAAGACAATTAATAGCACAGAATTTGTCAATTGGAGCATGGGGCTATAAATATAAATATGTGTCAAACTTCTTAATTGCTCTTGTAAAAATGAAAGATAAATATAGATTTTTTTTTTTCTTTCATCCTAAAATGATTTTCTGAAATAATTAAATGAAGTATATTGAAGATTGTGGAAATGTGACCAGATCTAAAAATGTGCAAGTGTCATTAATCTGTTTGGGACATACTGTAGGTGAAAATACAATTAGGTTTTTAAATTTTCCTAAAAAATATATTAATGTAGTGTCTGACTCTTTAGAACTTTATATTATTTATCATCTTGCCTACAAAGTTGAATGTATCATCCCATTTTTTGCTAATTATTCAAATGCTTCGGTCACAGGCATATTCTTTATATGTTTTTCTCTTCTCACTGTGTTTAGCTATACTTTACTAGCAAATGTGCTATTTCCTGTTTGGGTAACCTCTTATTCTAAACATCTGTACATGGTCCTCTATTCCTCTCATTGTTCTCAACCAAGGTTTTGAAATTAAATATAAATTATTTCAAGGGTTTGTCTGTTCTGCACTAATTTATTCGTAGCTGTGGTCAGGGTTCTAGTAATTGTTATTTTACTAATTTTAAGAAATAGAGAGCTGACAAAATCTGAAAGCAATCTTTTGGTAATAATAGGTGAGCCTACAAGGGGGTTGACAAGAGTCCCTATGTGCCATATAAATGAGGGAAATAGCAGCTGTTGGTTGCCCTTTAATAGACCAATAACATTCAAATCAGGTGTTTACTGCCAGTCATATTCATGCACAAAGAAAGACTGCTGAAATGTAGGCTATGATTTGCAGAGAAATGAAGCCCCTCCATGGGCACTTTTAACTTCAATGTCATCCACGAACAGATTTCCCTCAAGGCTTAACTGATTTTGTAAATGGTGCAGTTTGGCCCTTTTGTACTGCATACAATGTGCCTTTGAAAAAAATGAGAAAAAAAATAATAAATTCTACTCCCTTTTATCCTGTATTCCACCACTTTTCTCACCTGGGGAAACGTATTACTTGCATGATAAGAAGAATATTGAAAGAGAATCCGGATGGATTCAGTTTTTAAGCACATTTCTCCTCTCTCTTTTCAATGCAATAGACAAGCACAGACTGAAATGTGTTAAAACTGAAGAGATTACATTTGTATTATGTAAAAATCACTTTTTGGTGATTTACTAAACAATACACAATACTAAATCAAATGTTCACCTTTATTCATCTGGATATCATGACGTGATTAAGCTCGTAGGTCCAGTCTCTATGGAATCTAAATTCCATAACATATAATCACAGATGTAGAACGGGAGTCCAAGTTGTAATATTACCAACAGAAGCTTCAGAGCATAAGATGGAAAAAAAGTGTTCATCCATTGTCTACAACCTCTTGTCCTGGAGATAGGGGGGGGCTCATCCCTATCTCCAGTGGTCTAGGTGGGCCACACCCTGGGCAAGTAGCCAGTCCATCTACAGGGCGACACAGAGAGAACTTGCAAACATGCAGACACACTCTCATACTTTGGGGCAAATTTGAGATAACAGTTAACCTAACAGTCATGCTTTTGGACTGTGGGAGGAAGCCAGAATACCAGGTGAGAATCCATGCATGCCTGAGGAGTACAAGCAACATCCATTCAGAAAGACCAAAGTTGGAACCCTTTTGTTTGCATGGCAACAGTGATACTAATTTTGCCACCATGCTATCCAAAATATGTCCATGTCATAACAAAAACCAATTCTATCCAAGATAAATTCCCCAAGGTGTGATTTCCATTTTCATGTAGCTGTACAATGCAATTATACCACAATTCTCACATTAGATCTGAAATTAGAAATACTCTGTATGTCGGACCCTGCTTAATCAGTGCATTCCATCTACACATCTACACAGACTCTCACTCATAGTTGCCAGGTATGGTGTCCTAGATGAATGGTAGACCTTTCCCCTGACAGGCATGTGGTGATCTAACCAGGGTCACACAGCCAGAGCCAAAGGATTACCGGTAGTTGAAAGCTGCTTTTCCATCCCTGCTACTTTCAAACTCTGGGAAGTCATCCAGAACACAAGGACGCAGGATCAAAAGAGCAGAGGGTCCTTGCTAATTAGTTGGTGGTAATCCAGTTAATGCACCACAAACTATTGACCCACTCTGTCACATTAGTGATAGGCTGACCAAAAGCAAAAATAAAAGGATGTGGCAGTCTAAGAGATGAAAACTAGAGGGAAGTATGACAAGACTTGCAAGGAGAAGATGAGAGAGGGGATATAGAGTCCCATCATGAACAGTGAATGTTCTGTGTGTGCTGTTTCTTTTTCTCTTAGAGAATGGCATGAGTAGGTGTGCACTAATGTAAACTGTGAATGCAAAGTCACAGCAACCCTTTCTCCTCGCTAACAATCTTCTAGCAGACTGTTGCAAAATCCATTTCAGTGCCTCCTCTTGCACTCTACATGTGTTCAGATAACAAAGAGATTAAGCACTATCAAATCTATCCGAAGGGAAAAGCAAACATTCAGAGTATGGATCTTAATTTGATTGTTTTATTGTTATGCTAGTGATATAGCATAGATCAGAAGTGAGAACACTTATGTGCATTGGTTCACTTATTTTCAAAATCTATTTTATCCTGTTAAGGCTTGTGGGAGTAGTGTGGGGGTGACTGGAATATCCTTACTCTTATTCATTCAGGATATAATCAAACTGGGGATACACCTTGAAAAGATTGGCAAGATATTTATTATGACAAGACTGTATTCTCACACTCAGAGAGTTGAAATAACAATTTAATGGTACATTTATGTTTTTAGTTTGTGAAGAGGCAACAATATTAAAGGAATTTAGAGGAAATACATCCAAAGTTTACTCAAAACATGATTAAAACTGGGCACAGCCGTGGCACAGAAACAAAGACACATCTTATGTGGTGGTCACAGGTTTGAATCCTGGCCTCCTGGCATTAGTTAAATATATTCCCCCTGTCTCACAACCTTCTTGTATGTCTCCTCACTGGTAAGTAAAGGCCTATATAACCAAAAAAATTATTTAAACCAGGAAATCTTTGACTTTCCAACTTTTCTTCTTCATTGTATACCTACATAAATTGGCAGGAAGTCCTTCCACATTATTATAAAAAAATGCGTTTTATGTAGAAGTCTGAATAAATGGTGTGCAATGTACTTTTAACCATGACTACCACCATTATGTTTGCAGTTAGGCTAAGAAATATTAAAAACTAACACCAAGACAATCATTTTGACAGACAGATGGAATCACCAATGTTGCTGCGAAAAAGGCTTTGAAGCAACAAAGGAATACAAAGGACCTGTGATTAGTTGAAAACTTAGAGCTGCGACATCTTTGACATATAAATGCATTGCATTGCGAGTTTGAATTTAAAAAGAACACATGGTCTATTGTTTATATTTAGCGTAATTGGAACATTGTTTAAAAAAACAAACAAAAACTACTCGAAAGGACTTGAAATTCCAAGCTCCCGACTTGAGATTTGACTCGACTTTTGCCTGTCTTGACTGTACCATCTTTACTTGAGACTTGACTTGGACTTGAGGACAAAGACTTGCGACTTACTTGAGACTTGCAAAACAGTGACTTGGTCCCACCTCTACTATGTAGTTATGTCTATTGAGTAAGAATAGGTTATTATACAGAGGTTTTCATGAGAGAAGACGAGATAAGTTTTAAATACCTCTAGTTAGAAGTGCTTTTGTTATATTGATTTGAGTAGCCTTGATGGGCCTATTTTTTTGTATTACCCCCATAATCTGCAGCTGAGCTTGGTTATTGCACAACATATCTAAGATTTATTTTATCTGAGGTTCAACATATATGGCACCTAAGATTTATTTTAGCTGAGGTTCAGCATGTTTGGCATCTAAGATTTATTTTATCTGAGGTTCAACATATTTGGCCTGAACTTAATCCAAGGTATCACAGTAAATACTAAGTCCTGAGAGTGAACCAAAGAATGGTGGGAGCAAGAAAGGTTTGGAAGAGGTCACACTTGGATATGACAAGACACTGGCTGACAAAATGACTCTTATCTTCCAGAGGTCAAAGTCACACAAATTTCTCAATAAGATAAAAAGAAAGTGATGACCTGGTCACATACAGTATTTCTCAAAGTTAATAAAACACCGCTGGGGTATCTGAGAGATGACTGATACAACCCCTCTAACACAGAGTTCCTGAAAATAAAATGTTGTTAAATAGAAAAAAGGGTCTCCTTGATCTATAGATTTATACATTTGGAGTCATATAGGAAATAATCTGAAAATACAACATATTTCCATTTCAGTGGTAAAAACATGAATTTACTGTAAGGTATATAAAACTCACTCAGTGTGGTGCTAGTACAAGATTATACATAAACAGGCAATTAATATTTGATTTATACTGTACTTTTTTTAAAATTCCTCCCGTGGAGCTACTCATCTTCTTTAAAAAAAATAACAATGTACTTTGCTGCTGCGTTACTTTTTAACACAAAGTGTTGGTGGAGGGGTTGTTGCAAATAGTTCCTGCAGACAATCCCACCATTCTGGTGACTTTTGAGCAAGAAGCAGGATGCACTCTAACCACATTGTCCATCACATAGCAACACATGGACACCCATGACAGGCAACCATTCAGAATGAAATATACTCTTTCCAAATAGAAACGTTATGGACAAGATTTGAACTCAGTACTTTATTGCTAAGAGGCAATAGTGCAAACAACTGTTCATTCATGCAGTGCTTCTTTAGTTCCAAAGATACATTTAAATATCCATCTGTCCATTTTCTTACACCCTTGTCCGTAGTGGGGTCAGGAGGTGCTGGTGCCTATCTCCAGCTAACGTTCCGGGCGAGAGGCGGGGTACACCCTGGACAGGTCGCCAGTCTGTCGCAGGGCAACACAGAGACAGACAGGACAAACAACCATGCACACACACACTCACACGTAGGGAGAATTTAGAAAGACCAATCAACCTGACGGTCATGTTTTTGGACATTTAAATATTTGAACTTAATTCCCAAGAAGACACTAACTACATATCATTTATTTAGAAGTTTTGAAAGGAACAGAGCTTCTACACCAAAATAATGATAATAAAAAAACTACTACCAATAATAATAATAATAATAATAATAATACTCATTTCTGCCACCTATTTTGGACCTCGCCAAGTTTGAGTATATCTCATTAAGTAGAATATTCAAATTTTCAGGAGACAATTACATCATACACCCAGAGCGATTCTGCCTTCTTAGCACCACGTCTCTGGAATTTCAGCTATAAAGTTGTGACACATTCACATGTGGTGCTAGCTGCTTTGTCCAGTAGAGCTTTTGCAATTAAACTTCATAATTCAGTTTATAAAGACTCATAACACAAAAATGTGAGCCAGGTCAACCTCAGCAGAGTTAACTTCTGAGTATCTTGGCAATTGCAATGATATTTCAAGTCATGTATCAGTCACGTAATACATACATCAGCAGACCTATTTATGTCTGGTTCATTTCTCACCTATCAGCCATTTCCCTCTACTAAAACAACCTCTACTCCCCGTGTCTAGAACCAGGCTTGGCAGGTCACTTCTATGGCTTAAGAAATACAAAAACATTTAAAACCCAAGACACAACTGAAATTACAAAGGTATGACAAAAATACTTTGGTGTGGTGTGCAAAAGTGTAATGTCACTGGTACTAAAAGTCCAAATTTTGGTCAAGCAAATTGTGGTTGCATGAAGTACAGGGTTAATAATATTTTCATTTAATGGATATAAAGAGAGCCATAATTTTACTTGGGCACATACCTACTCTTTGCTGCCCTTGAAAGTGTGCAAAAACTGGAGAGATTTAATTTATTTTAATCTTGTTTAGCATACCATCAGGAGTGTCATGTTTGAAAACTTTGTGTCTCACCTGGACATTTCCCTCACACTTTTTTCAGATCATTAACATGTCTGCTAAAGTCATCATTTGGTTTCACAAAACTGGCAGGTCAGTCTTCTAATTCATATTTATTTACTGGTAACAAAATTGACAGACAACATCATTTACTCTAAAAACGCCACAATAATTAAAATGAACAAACAAGCAAACTACTGTACAGTTTTTGCTTCTAACAACCAGAGTTAAATGACTATGTGATTTTTAATGGTATTACACCTTATTTTTTAAAAAAAGGAAAATTAAAAAAATATCTTATGACTATTCTATTATTATTGTACTTTTAATATTTTGAAGAGGTTGGTATTTTTCTTTTAAACTGATGTATGCAAACCTGAACTTGGGGTACTATTTTGATTTGCCATGGCATAATGGGTTATTTGGTGGAAGCTTAGTGTGCATCAATCATTCAAACTGGAAATAACGATGTCATTTTTACCCTGGTTCACTCTGAATGTTGTATCTACAGTATATTCAAAAGGAATGTGTGGGTGTGTATAAAATTTTGGTTGGTAATGACAAGTTTAAGCACTACCCCTTGTGCAGTATATGCTCTATTCCCTTCTATTCACTGCATCCATGATTTCTGAAAAAACACCACGCATGTAAAGAAAAAGAATACAGGGTAAGACAAAAAAACAAGACAGAAGTATCAACTTAAATGTTTTCTTTAGTTCATCAACTTCTCATTGTTCTGATAGGTCTTCATCAGTTGCGCTGATGATTTGTTTTAATTTGGTCTGACAGAATGGTGGTTTCCTCTCTTGTCCATCTCTCATGCCTGGGGTATGACCAGAGTGGCAGAGCAGCAGTGAGCATTTGTCAGCACAGATTGACTTTGTTGCCCCATGAGGTGCAGATATGCTGCACCTGACAGGCCGCTGGCTGTGGGCAGTTTGCTTGCCTTGTTAAGTCTGACACTGACAAGGAGTGACTGGGTGAAAACTGACACAAAGCAAAATCCACAGCCACAGCAAATATTTGATAATGTGCTTTTTCCCAGATTAAACATAGAAGCCGATCTTGACTTTTGTGTAACACCTGATCATCAAAGTTTACTTCTCTTTATGTCTCTTCTGTGTGCGTCAATCTTTCCAACAATATTTATACAGTTATCATACAAAGTGAAATACTAATGGTATTGCTCACGAAATAGAAAAAAAATGCCTGTAGTTTTCTTAAAGAAGTAAACTTCCATAGGCCCAGTCTGATTAAAACTTTTTAACCCTGACAATATAAATGTGCAAAAGTATTATACAAACTACTAGTTCACACACAGAATATGAAATAAAATATATTCTGTTGATATAGTTTTTCAGACAACCTTAAACTGAACAACCCCATTATTTTTATATCAATCATACGGTCAAAGTAAGTCTTCCTGATTTTCAGATACACTATTGAGTGTGTCCCTGCTGCAACTTCATTGGAAACGGTGTACACATCATGCCTATATGGTGAACCGAAATCTTCACTGTGGGATGAATGGTACGCACACTAACTGACACCGACTAAATGCAAATCAAACATTGGGATTAGGGAAACCAACTAAACACAGTAAACACAGGGAACATGGTCAAACACCAAGATAATCAAAATACATAAATCTAAGAATGAACAGCAATACCTAAGCATCCCACCAAAAAGAGGTTAATGTGTTTGGCTGACCTCCAAAATCCCATACAACTGAGCTGATGACAACTAATGCCAGTCGACATGGAGCCCACCCAATATCATATCTTTACTTGGATGTAAGACAACAAAGGTAATTGTGCACATGCGATTTGTTTTAAAAAATTGAAAAGAGAAAAGAAAACGCAATATATTGAATGAAAAATGATCAAACTGCACGGAAACAAAAGTCTGCTATATTACAAGCAGTCATGAACAGAAGAAATGACAGAGAAACTATAGAAGCTAAGTACTATATGTTTTCTCTCTGAATTTGGGTGGTTTCAGTAAGGGTATGGGACTGTAATGAAAAGAACTTTTTTCCTAATAGAGATTAGATTTCTGTTTTATCTAGCTGCCACATCAAGGATCCTTTAGTTCCAGTCTGAATGGTGTCTCATTGAGGTCCATTATGTGGTTGATCGACCATGTTAATTTAAACTGCATGCCATCAGTTAGCTGGTGTAATTCTAACAGACTACAATAAAAATGGAGATAATCTTTGATTTTTTTTCTCTTAAGATTAAAAGAAAGCAACTGTGCTTTAAATTTGTAATTTGGAAATAGCTTTACATTAAAGTGTTGCAGTGATACAATTACATTTTAGAGGGTGTTTACATTTACATGATGACCTTATGTTAGACAGTTTGTTTCCATGCCCTCCAGCCGCCCTCACCTCACCTACCAATTCTCCCCACCTTTTTTCCCCTTTTCTTGCATGGCAGGCTTGCTGAAAGTGGCTTTTAGTGCAATTACATGGGTTTCTACACATCAATTAGCAATCCAATTAAATCTTGATGTGATGAATGGCATTGAATAGAAGTGGATGAACTACTGATCTTGCTAATAATGATCTTGCCGATTACGTTGATCATTCACTGGCTAAGCAGACAGATGTGGCAAGGTCATCAATTAACACACAGTTAGAGCAGTATAGGAAAGATGCAAAAGCTGACATACAATTTCAACATTCTCCATTGTTTTATAAACAACCTGTTATATTTTTGTATATGATGTAATATTAATGGCCATTTTTATATGAGGACCAACACACTTCCTTAACTCTCATAAGTCCTAATATGTTAACCCCTCCATGACAGGTAAATGAATAATAAGCTTCCAGCAAGTCTCTGAGTTGATTAAATTAAAATTAATGTGCTTTAGTGCTTTTTTAGCATCTTAGTCCAAATATGTTCTGCAGCTCATTTGTCATTTTATGCTTGGTGAAGTACTCTTCTTGTGTTTGTGCATTTAAAATGTGCAATATGTTATTTGCTTGTCACTCTCACGTGTTATTCATTGTGCACACAATTCAACATTAGCATGCTACTGCTCCAACTTACCATATTTACTAGCTAACTAACCAATAATAAGTCAAAAAATAATTCTCAAAACCTTTCCACCTTGACCAGCTATCATTTACAACCTAGAACAATACATAATTTAATATATATTTTCTGGAAGTGGGAAAGTCGAACAAAAAGGACAAACGCATTATTATTCTCATTCATGAGCAAAAAAACTAGAGTTGTCTCAACCTTTTCCCCTTGTAACACCTTTAGAGCAGTGAGCACCTTGCTAATATTTGATGGTTCATGCATACTTGGTTATTCCGGGCCACTGGTTAATTCTACTTGGGTCAGTGACTTTAATGAATTAGGTTTAATTCCTTTTCACAATTTTGCTTTCCACTCCATCAAGATCTGATTAGATATTTTAGGATGACACTCCATACAAAGCATGGTCTTGAGAATTAAACACTTTGAACATAGGGCGACACAGTATGTTGTCAGATGCCACATTCAAACAATAGAGGATTTTAAATATAAACCATAGCAAAAATATAACATTTTTTTGATATTTTTTTTTATTGTATAATGAAATACAATATAACATTGTATTTCATTTGAAAACTTTAATTGCACCACCACTATGCTAAAAAGAAAAACAAAATAACTCACTTGAGATATCATCAACATCGTACCATTTCCAACAACATACCATTTTTGCGTCAGTAGCACCATATTGGTTTTGTAAGATATTTTCTTGAAGCCTTAACTGATTTTTCATTTGACTACACAGAAGAGGAAGAGCAAAGAAATGCAAAGAATCCAGTTGTTTCTCACAAAGAATAAACTGCTGTATTTGTTTCCTTCTTGTCTTTGACACATTTATTATCCAAACAGGAAAAAAAGAGAAATACACTGTACAATAATTCTTGCATTTATCTGCTGCTCACATTCTGAGCCATGTTTTTTTCCTATCAGTTGTGTTTGTGTTTGGCATGTTTCTTTGAACAGAAATCTTTTGTTGCTGTCAGCATGCACAACCAGTCACAATCACATAAGCTGTATGTGGGCATTGGTGGAGAATTCTTTAGCACTCTAATGAGCAAGTGCAGATGACCATGAAAGAGTGACCTGGGATATCAGATCAGTGTAACTTCAAATAATTTTTTTTTAACTCTGAGACACTGAAAACAGCCAACAAGATTTAGAAATATTAACACTGGCTGATTAAAATAGAATGATGACCTATGTCGCCATGCTCTTTAAGACTACAGCACTTCATGTTTCTGTCAATCATATCCAATGACATGATTGACCAAAACAACCTGCTTCCCAATAAGGCCACCATTTTGAAAGGTTGTCATATTTTTATAGTGCACATTTGTAAAAGAAACATTTCTTTTACAAAAGAAAGCTAACATGCATTTAAAGTTTCAGTCTAGTTGCATTGAAACAAGCGATAGCCACCCTTTTAAATATGCGATGAGGAATATCAAAATACTTTAAGCCTATTTGATGAGTGATGGTATTTGAAAGTCATGTCTGTGGGAGGGGTGGGAGTGTGGGGGCATGAGCTCCCATATCTGATCAGTTTTTTTTTTTTTTTTGTATATTCAATACTGATTAACAGTGTGTACACCCCTGTTAATGTGACATGAGACAATTAATTAGCATTTCTGGAGCTTTCCCTTTCCAAAATATAATCTGACTTTTATTCTGTATTATCCAAATACCAAATTAGAGTTTTAAAGAGGGAAATGTAAAAATCCAAAATAATCTAATCAGGTTACAAAGCATAAGCAACATTTCAACATTTACTTACTTTAGCAAACACAATCACTTGAGGTTATAAATTAGCATCTCATTATACAAAAAAAACATGGTCAGGAGGAAGCCAAAAAGGTTCTGAAGCATTATTTATATATCATGTTGCAAATAAATAAGATGGGACACTTCACATGAATAAAAACCTCAACATTTCATAATGGTCTGGTCTAATGAAAAGTAACTCGAGGTTTTGGGCCTCAGTTGCTGAACACTGAGCATCACCTAAAGAACATCATGTCCACAGTAAAAAAAGGTTCACAATAACTTGCAGCCATTTAAATAGGAGTAAGTAGATTTTTTGAAAGTCTCTGTGGGTATTTGAAGTACAGACTATTAGCTTGTTTGAAGTTGTTTAATTTTAAGGTCTTGTTTGCTATAAATATTGATTTCTGCCATCACAATGTACTTCAATAAAAGTCCTGAAATTTTTCATGTGATTCCTGAGAATAACTTTCTCATAGAGGCAAATTTCATGTTTGATATTTTTTTTATGTGTTTCATGTTTGAATGTTTGATTTAAAAAAAAGAGACTACCAGCTTTCAATAATCACCACCTAGTATTTGAGATCCTGTTGAATTATTTTGAAAAGACACTCAGTGATTAAATGTGATCCAAAGTAAGAAGTAGGCATTAATTAAAATCACATGAATTAGGTGATTGTTGTATTACATTTTCTGCTTGTGGCTCATTCTATAAAGGTCCACTCTGGATAATTTTTAAGAGTAAAAAATATAACTTCATACAAAGAGAGGCAGGAATCATCTTGGCTTGTTTTCAAGGGCAAATGCACAGAGCAGAATTCAAAAGCAGTGGGTGGATGTATGACTGCTTTTGCAGAGTGCTAGAACATTTTCAAAGGAATAAAAGACAGAAGCCAAGTGTTTGTATTGTCTACAAGGATTCATGCATCTAAATCGAACCCTGGTAAAAAATATATGTATTTAAGAGTTGAAGGGTACGCAGAATAGTAGCTTTAACCTGCTAAAAGTTATTGGATTTCCATTCCTATAGAGTTCCTTTTATTCCTTTGACCTATAATCCTAAATTCATTCAGCTTCTAATGCGTCATGAGGTGGTAAAATAATTAATGTTGCATTACCTTGTATCTTGTTTTACTTTTGTAACACCTCCTGGTAACAAATCTTAAAGTTCTTTTTTTCTTATTATTTTATTGTTGGACGGTTGGAGAAGTGTCTTCCTGTAGACTTTTAGAATTATTGCAGAAGAACATCTAGTCCGTTCTTGTAGGGCATAACTATGATACATGTACAAGTTTGTAGCTATTATTATTTGAAGATTTTTTTCCCCCTAATTTTTGTTGTTTTATATTCTCTTTTGTCACTGGTAGGTAGTTTCTTTATTTTTTCATGATTTTATTACATAAAAATATGCACATATCACCAACAATTTTATTACCTTTTGTATCTCTGGAGAAGCTGAGATATAATGTGCCTGTACTGCTGCTCTATATTTTAAATCTGTGGTTTTGTCCTCGGTGTAAAGTTTAGATTTTTCTTTCTGCAGGGAGATCGGGTTAGAAACATCTGTGTTGGTGCTCTTACACTGAAGTATGCATGTTGGGGTGTGTAGACCATCCACCAGGGACACTGCAGCTCCCTTTAGCATTATGTTTGAAAATGTTACTTGGCCCCAGTTGCATGCTAATACCCTTCATTTATTCTGGATCTGAACATGCATGCAGACATATAGTATTCACAATGAGAATCATTCAAAATGAAGTCAAAATTTACAGGTAAAATGCAAATAATCAAAAAAAGACTTTGTCCATCAGCCTTTGCTCCGTAAACAATCCTATAATTTACCCATAGTTTTTGATTTGTATTACATCTCTGTCTACCTCAAATAAAGTCAACACAAACTGTTGCTGAAAGCTAGAGGCATCCATCTTCTATGAAAAAGACACACAAGTCAGGATCCTCTTCAAGTCCCTTTGGGATTGGCCTTTTGTGTAAACATTAAACACATAACAAATTCTGATCAATAAGTTGTATATGGCATGTTTGAATAACTTACTTTATGAACATTTTTCTTTGATTGTGATAGTGCCATATTGGTGTTTGTGTATACATACGCAACTCCAAGATTACAGAAAGATGGCTCCAAGGGATGAAGTCCTTAGTGAATGTCCCAGACAATGTAAACTGGAATAGAAGGATTTGAAGGAACCGTCATGGGAGGGAAAATCTTGCTTGTCATTCATCACAGACAAATAGCAGAAGTGGTATTGCATTGGTATGCCAGTGGTATGGCACTCCTATAGCCATAATGACTATAGCACTGCAATGAAGGGCAGCACAGAAACACTGACCATGGCAAGGAACAGGCCTTGAGCACCAGTGCAATTGAGACCCAGGTCTACAGTTTAGACTCTGCAACTTTCAGGTCTAAACTGTACAAAGTAAGAATCTAGCATCAAACAACAAGGTGTAATATTTTAGCAGGGAAGAAATACATGGCATGTCATTGCCAAGTGGCTGGTATAGTCTATAAAAACATCTTGTGGAATGCAAGCTGGAGACCTCAAGCTCAAACTTGTCTTCCAAGGTGATGTAGAATGACCAAGCTAAGATCCTATGGGACTTCCTGATACAAACGGACAAAATGGTAATGGCCAACCAACAGGGGATTATGATAATTGAAAAGCAGTTCAGGACAACTTATGTGTTAGATGTGACCATCTCAAATGAAGGAAACATCAGGATAAAGGAACATGAGAAACTGAAGAAATACCTAGCGTTCTGGGAAGAACTAGAAAGAGTTTGGCGGCTGAAGGCAGCTGTTTCATCAGAACACTCAAGGCAGTGTCCCCCAGACTGTAGAAGCGGCTTATTATTTCAGTTCTATAAACTAGTAGTTCTAGTTTGGAGTCCCAAGGGTGAGTCTGCTTTTTTACAGCTCTATCTAGTCTTTTTTATATTTGTTAATTCCTTAGAAATATGCCCATCATAATTTGAGCTTGTGTTCCCTTGAAACCACATTTAAATTGGGCTCATTTCATGCTGCTTACATGTGCAGTGAACCAATTCAACCAACCATGAGACATTTTAATAATCTTACAAAGTGAATCTTCTTCTGTGTAGGAGATTTGCATTTCATATTCAATGGTCTATTCTTCTAAATCATGTTTTAACAAAGGGTTTCTGAAAATTGAGATGCAAATTTAATATTAGTCACCAAGGTTTACATGATGGTCCTGTAGCTTAAGACAAAACATTATACTGTCATGCAAAATATATTACTGACTGTGCGAAAGTAAAATTATATATCTTATATATATATATTATATATATATTATTATGATCAAGATTTCTATGTTAACTGCATGAAAACACTGTTGCCATAGAAGTGGCCAGAGTTAGAAGCAGAACATTATTGTCGAAATTTTGAGTGAAGTGGATTTTAATTTTCACCTTTAAAGAGAAATCATGTTTCATACAAAACTAAGCAAAATTACATAAGGCCTAAGAGCAGAACTACATGAAGAAACCTCCACAAATCTGAACTTACTAAAAGACATCATATTATTCCTTAGTGACACATACTGTAGTTGTACAGTGGTATATATATATACTGTATATACAGTATATATACAGTATATATATGTATATATATATATATATATATATATATATATATATATATATATATATATATATATATATATATATATATATATATATATATATATTTATATATATATATATATATATATATATATATATATATATATATATATATATATATATATATATATATATATATATGTTCACATTTTTTTTTTGAACTGTAAACTTTGGAAACCTCTTTTTATATAGTTTAGTGTTTCCTTCTGTGATCCTTAAAGTGTCATCTTTTTTATTTTTTTGCAAAAGATCTATGAGGCCCTCCTCACATCCAGTTTTCATCAAAACCAGCATCCATGAATTCTCATACAAACCTCCTGAAAAGTCCTTCTCACTCATGCTTTTGCAAACGAGCAAAAGGATGAAGTTCATCAATTTGAACTTCATCATATAAAAAAGTCATTTGAAAATTTGTTAAGTCTCCAACTTATATTCGTCTATATTTGTCTATTACTGAGCTGACCATTGCCTTTTCCATTAGCTTGGAGCAAATGAGCATTTACCCATCTAAATATTCAATTAAAAAATAAGTAACAATGGAACTAACTTTTGTAATTAGGTTCCCATTTCTGTTCTAGAACACAAAACATCTGCAACATTGCTTGAGTTATAGCTGATTATGTGGCTGTTTAACTTTACTATACCAATTTGACCAATAAAATAAACTGTTTAAAAAATGTTGGCTTGTGAAAGGTCTAATACCTGTCTAAATGTTGTTTTTTACAAAAGGTACTTTTAATCTAATGAAGACTGATTACTGTACTTTATAATCATATTCTAAATTCAAATTTTGTACCTCACTACCATTATAAATATCTTTTCTCATTTGCTCCCTAGCATATTTTCAATTCTAATCTTAAAGAAAATTGACCAAATAATGTAGTTTGTAAATGTAAGGATTCACAATTTACAAGTATTTTGAGTTTGTTTTTATCTACAAACTTGGCACAAGTAATTAACAAATGTAGATTGTTTGTTAATGTAAATATGGCTTCACAACAAATGTCAGCAACCAGTGCATAATTTAACTCATGTAGAATATCACCACTGCAAATTAAGATTAGTTGAATATCACTTGTAGGGTACCACATTAACAAATTGGTATATGCAATGTCGAAATTTAGAGTTTACATGGACACCACATTTAAATAATTTAAGTAGCATTACCACAGACACATCACAATTTATGCACATTGTGTCAGATGTTTGTAAATCTATTTACATGCTGTCTACAATATTCAGAAAATGTTCTTAAACAATTATAAAGTATCTTGTTTTTTGGTTCTGTAAACACCAGAGATTAGATTTCATGTAAAACACACGTAGACCTTTACTTTCCATGCACTTTGTGTTTGATGAGGGTATTTCTTTATATACATAAATGATTTTGAGAATTTAATTTGCTTAACAGGTTTTATAATTACTAAACACAATCATTTGTTCCTTTGCTTGTTGTTTTCTTTCTTCTAAAAGACAGCTTTGTTGTTGTTACTGCTAGATTCTGAAGGACAAATGTCAAAGTACACAGACTCCTTGATTTTGCTAATACATGAAATATGCTGAATGACTTCAAATTTACAATAGCATAGTGCAGTGTTTGTGCTTCCCTTACATTATCACTATTGTGCCAACTATGTCAAGGTTGCAAAGTGTATGCTTATGTGATACAATAGAAAGCTGACTTTGAATTACAGAAATGTTCCCTCTTTCAGCATGGAATTAGATTTATTTTTCCCTTTGCTCTGAAATAACTGTCCCACAACTTCTTTAAGAGCAGTAAAACTTCACCAATCCTTAAGTTTTGCATCTTAAATATGAATGCAAAGGGTGAAAAGAATAATGATAAATGATCCCTGGCTTAATAGAAAAGGAAAGCAGACTTTATTTCCTATCTTCTGATCAGAGAGCATAAACAAAGTGAAATATAATATTATTCTAAAAGAGAATACAAGCTATTATTTATTATGCAAGAAAGAAATCCACATATGCATCTTAAATAAAGGCTTATAGCCTTTTGGTGGTGGCTTCAGTACATCTCACAAGCTTTACAGTCTTCTTTATGAGCAGAGTGGAAACAGCTGTGTCCAGTCAACTGTTTCATGTAGGGGAAGGTTCAGCACCTGTAGCACAGGTGAGGCAGAACAGACTTGCACATATTCATAAACAGAATACAGGTTTCAACATCATCTACAATTTGAAATCTTACCCATTTGCAAATGAAATAGAGCCAAATATATTTTTTCACTAATTTTTGTAATGATTTAGGAAAGAGAATTATGCATGTAGATATTGTTTTTTAATAAAATAAAAATAAAAATCATGTTCTTAAAAATATGAGTAAAAGCAGAGAACCATGCACGTATGTCTTAAGTTTAATAGCATCTTTAAAACTTGGTTAAAAATGTTTAGCTCTCTTTCTGATATTTGAAAGTCACAGTCTATTGTATGCGTATGTTTCAGAAAAGTATTGCCTTTTTTACGTACATGGAAAGAAGAGAAAATTTTTAAATGCATGCAAAATTTTTGACGCATCATTTCTCAAGGGCTCCTGCTCTCCTTTACTTCCCCATCCTGTGTATTTCTGAACTACAAGTAAGTTCAAACTTTACAACTTAGCAAGAAATCTCAGTGGTCCACCATCTGAGTGGCAATCTACCAGCTCCCATCTGCTTTGGAGAATTGAGCAACTACGCCAGAATAAGATGCCTTAAAAGACATTTCAGACTCTAGCTCAAGAAGCTGTCACAATGGGCCTCTGCTGGGGACTTTTTTTCTCACTAACATGCATTTCCCCTGTCGAATTGCTATTGTAAAGACACCCAAAGAAGGAACTTGTCACATCACAAAGGGGTAGAAATGAGATAGCACAGCTCCAGCTTCTCAGTTTAGCAGAGATTTTAAATAACAATCCCCATAAGGGCTTGGCAATGTGAGTTAACTTTTCCATTTACTGAGCAATGGCACCAAGTCAGTTCACCCAAGGATACTAAGTAGTATCAAGAGACACTGTACAATGGAATTCTCCTAAGGGATCTCTCACTTCATAAGATTTTCAATATTATAATCCCCTGCTATCTATATTTCCATATGGGATTCAGCAGCCATGTAGGGGCCAAGGCTCCCTGGTTACAGAGAGATAATTGATTTTGTTGAGATTTAAGAGGAGATGTAGTGACAGCAGAGAAAGAGCCCCCTTCAGTAATGCAGCTTTTAGGCTGTGAGGCTACATTATACCTGAGTCTAAGAGAATCTGATCTGTTATTCTTGTAAAGCTCTCTGAAGTGTTAGAGAGCATGAATAAGCAATGGGTTACAAGAGTTCTCTGGTCGCCAGCAGACACCGAGACAGACATTCAGCTAAAGAAGCACAATATATGCAGTTTTGTCTTCCTCACTTTGATGGTTCAGTTCTGGGGGCTGAGACGACCTGTCTCTATGGAAAAATCAATTAAAGAGACACAGTCTGTCAGTTAAATTGAAAACTAAAATAACAAGCCATTAGGAATACCGTATCAGCGTCGAATGTCAAAACAACAAGAAAGTAATCACAAACACAAAGAATAGCCTTATCAGAAGCACAAAACATATCCTCTGGGCGATAGGCTTTTAGACTGAACCATCAGAGAAACTGGGTCTCCAGCCAAATGGAGTTCATTCCCCCCTGAGTGAAAGAAAGGAAAATGCCATCCAAGATAGATGAATGACTGATGAGTCATTTCCATTTATGAGGTAGAAAATGCTCACACTGATCCGATGTCATGTCTGTCCATGATTAAAATGTGCTTGTGTGTGAGACTGTGAGAGAGCAACAAAAGAATGAAAAGAAAGAAAAGCGAGAAGTGAGAGACCAATGAAATTATTAATTTAATTTCAATGTTTGCTTTTTGTTTGTTTTCACATTTGTATTATGTTCAGTTTTATAAATTTAAATATATTGTTCCTTTTCACAAATGTAAACAAAGAAAAAAAATATGTGTGTGTATCTGTGAGAATACATAAGTGATTTAAACCTGTCCAGCAAAGCAGACCTTTTTGCTCCTCAATCTTCTAATACAAGTCTGACTATGCAGATATAAAGCATTCATTTAATGCAGACACCATGAAAAACATTTCATTATACTATAGGCTCATACTTCTTAAAAATCTGTGTAGTAAAGTTAAAACCTCCTATCTATATACACTGTCTGACATTGAGACGGACTGAATTTCTCCTGTTTAAGATCATTTGGAATGACCTATCTATCTCTCTGCTAAATGGCCAAAATAATGAGAGAGAGAATCTTTTGATAATTTTCTTTGAAATCAGATGTTTACATGCATTTTCTTAGCATTTGGTAGAATCGCCATTTAAACTGTATGACATTGCAAAGATATTCAATAGGCCTTAGTTCAGGGCTTTGAGATGGGAACTCCAAAACATTGGCTTTCTCATATTTAAAGCACTTTTTAAAACAAATTTGATGCTGCCTATTCCTTCTGCTGTGTGAAGTTGCACTTTGCTCTTTCTGATATCTTAGCTAATTTCTTTAGAATTTCTTCATGATGTTACTCAAGGAAGCTACTGTATTTGTATAGCAGGTTCTTTAAAATGACTCCAATTATTGAATTAATTTACAGATAATACAATCTCTCTTTAAAAATCCCATGCATTCTTATATTTAGCAATCAAAAAAACAAAAGAAAATGTTTTAGCCCGTGTCACTTAAGATTGGCTGTTTCAGTTTATACAATTTATGTCAATATCCAATTTCAACCATAGTTGTTAAAAGTGTAAAGTTGAGTCCTCAAAAAATTGTTGGAGCAAAATCCATCCAGTTATCTAACTACATGTCATAATCGTAACTCTTCTCAAACTTCACCAAATGTTTCCACATCTGCAGTGGCCCACAAGGGCCTGCTAATTAAATAGCTCTTTTTTTTTGTGCCCCCACACTGTTTTTGTAAAGTCAGTCCTCCCACTCCAGAGAGCTACCTGTTTGTGTAGGTAGGCGACTTCTCTTTGGTGTCACAGTATTGTGCAATACTTAAAGCTGGTTAATTATACACTCATCTAAAAGTTTCTCAAAGCTCAGTGTTTCTATAGCTACAGCAAAATGTCAGTGATGAACTCCCCATTTTGCATTTTGTAAATAAAATGCATTCTACAGGGAATATAAAGATTTAATTACCAGGCAACCAGTTGCAATCTTCCCAGTCACCTGTCATGACACACTGACTTCTGTGGAAAGAGGAGTAATTAAACCTTTCAAAACAAGATCACAGTACAGCTAAAAAATAAATAAACAAATACAACCCCTCAGTTCTCCCACCAAGCAAGCACAGTGACTGGTAGCTTGCCATCAATCTTCGAGCTCAAACTGCTAAATGTGTATTGCAGAGTCCCATTTTTCAGTCCAGCCAGAGAGACATGTAACAAAACATGTGTTGTCTCCCAGATGGAGTGTGCAACCACTGCAGGGAGAGAGTGAGGACTTTGCAGAGAGGAAAATGTCTGAGGTGTTTGGTAACCGGTTAGAACATTTAGCATACTCCTTCGCAAACATATGACAATCCCACCTGTTCATTTGCCAGTCTCTCTGGCTTGTGTAACAACTTGGAGCTGACAGTGCCATCTGAGAGTTTAGCTGCTGCCTGACAGGAGATAACTTGAAACAGTTGCTTTGTCAAAACCTACATCGCAATCTTAAAATATTTTAAAACAGGAACAAATCAGCAATGTTTTCTTATCACAAGTTTGCAGCTATGAAAAACGCAGCATATTCCAAAGTGAAGAGAGACGGATTTCAAGAACATGTTGAATAGGATTGCTGTGGTCTACAGATTGAAGGTGTGGGTGATGCTGTTCAGTATATTATCACTGATGTGCAAAACACCATATAAAGTAAAAAGATAGACATATCAATTGATGTATTAGCAAAAAAGAAAAGAAAATAAAACACTTAAAAATAACACTTAAAATATTCTGTGTTGACAAAACATAGAAAAGAGAGCAAACGGAGTACACATCCAAAACAATGAGATCAATCAAAATGGGCGTAACATAGGATATAAACACACTCACCATTCTTCATTTTCTATACAACACAAGCAAAGAAGCAGAATTTTTTTTTTCTAATAAAGAATATTTCAGAAAATGCTTCAAGAGAAAAGTCACAGAAAGATTAAACTATTTTCCTGGAAAACACATAATTTCAGGAGAAAAACACAAGATTTTAATAAAGCAATTGCAAACAAGATGCTCTCAGAAAAATGTGAATAGAATTTGTTCTTATTTTGTTAATGAATAGTTGGTGTGCTTGCCAGTCTTTATTTAGTACATTTCTTTCATATTTATCAGAATTTTGATAAACTCTTTGATTATAGTTAACCATAAAGAAAGACAATACAAATTTTAGAACCTTCAAACAATTTCCAAATGACTTGATGCAATAGCAGACTTTTAATTTTAAAAACTTTACACCTACATTTATTAACACCTAATTTATCACTCCTCATACTAATTTATATAGCTAAAAGCTGTTTTCCCAATTCAGCACAGCTTGAACACTAGCTGGAGGAAAAACATTACCCATGTGGAAGCACACAGTTTGCACATCAGTGGTTTTTGCACCAGAAATTTCAATTGATGAAAAATGGGCATTTGGTCACTTCAGATAGATGCTGGAAGACTTAAAGAGGATGAAACAAAACAAAAACAAAAGAAAGGTGAAAAAGGCTAAATGTAAGATGCAATACATGCAACTTCTTTTGCTACTTTGTGCTTCTATGGGCTGGAAAAAGAAAAATCGGGGTGATGAGGTTTTTGTGTCCATTAAGTTTTTTGAGGTTTTTTGTCTTTATGGAGTTGAATAAACTGTGTCAAAATGCAGCCTGAACAGATGTTGAGAAAAACCCCTCTCATCAAACTGGATGAGAGGGGTTTTAGATGAGGGACTAGTACCCCTTATGATGTAAGGAGTTTACAGTGATTGACTGCAACAGGTAGCCATTTGAACATGTATTCCAGTATGTGAATTGTTTACATTCTGCTTCATTCAGATGGGTAAATAAGTTTAGTATCGAGTGAGCTACTTTACATACTTTTATTGCTGTTGATTAAACAGTGACATAAAGCTTGGGCTCAATTCCAGCCAAATAGCTGCTTGTCCTCTGTTTTCTTTTGGAGTCACTTTTTGTCAACATTGCATTACGCAACATTATATAGTGCAGGGTTGAACTGGTTTGGTACTAATATTTTTAGTACACATATGAGTACCATCACTCCAAATATTCACCATAAGAATTTTAATCTAATTAATTATGTTGGTCAGGAAGGAGACAAGTTTTATCTCCCAAAAATGAATGTGTTTTAACGTGAAATGTGTGTATCAACACCAGAACAAAAGAAAAACAAGAAACTTGTGAAGATGTTGACTAAAGCTGTCAGAGTGTTATTAGCCACAGTGAAATGATATGGGCTAAAAGGCTATTCTGCCAAAAACGAAGTCATTACTCCAAAAGCAACATAAAATGCTAGATTATAGTTTCCAAATGCACTCAGGGACAAAGACCTCCGGTCTGAAAAAGCTAAAGTTGAAATGTTTGGTCGTAAAGAACGTCATCACATTTGCTCCACAAGAAAGTAGTGTGGTTCACAAAATAGATATTTTAATAAGGAAAGACATTATATTGGCGTTCTAAAGCAACATTTCAAAACATCTCTAGAAAGTTGAAGCTTGAGCATAAATGGGTTTTCCAACTGGACAGTGATCAGAAGAATGCAACTAAGTTAGTTGAAAAAGTAGTTCAAGAACCATAAAGTAAGAAAAATAATGGCATGTGTCATGTCATATTATACCCTAGAGAAACAGGAATAGTATCTAAAGTTCCCAAAAGCACTTTCATCAACTTAAAATGTAAAGTATATATTAATAAATGCTTCACATATGTTTATTTTAAAACAGTATTTAGGAGTTGTTACTTGATGAAATAAATATCTTAATAAAATTAATTAAAGCTTGAAATTTCTGTAAATTTAAAAAAATGTAAGAAAAAAAACAGGATTTCCAAAGTGATTTCAATAAGATCAGTTTCTTCAACTGGACAGAGTAAAAGGTTCAAAGCAAATATGATGATGCAAACCTAATAACCTTGTGTGGTCCATCCCATGAGCAAAGCCACAGCTGCGGTAAACAGATCATGACATATGGTCCACGACATATAAAAACTGCATACTTTAAACTACTTGCAGACATTACCAAATGCAGGTGGAAGAACATGGGCTATTTATATGTTGCCTTAAACCCAAGAGGCTCTTAAAATCCCACAATATTTCCTTTATATTCCACAACTGCACAGAATGTGCAGCCTAGTAAGCTTCCCAAGCCATATACATTACCCTTGTTAACATTTGGTAGTGAAAGGGCTACGCTGTGACAGCAGTCTTCAGAGAATTTAACAACCTTGCCATCTGGATGCAAAGAAGTAGTGTAGCTGCTGATATCGATCATCTTTTTGGACTTAAATCTCACAGATGGTTAAAAAAAGAACACCATCTGTGTGCAGGTGTTGGTGCTGAGATGCAGCATCAATAGGGGGGGGGGAAAGCAATAAAAGCATTCTCTCACCATACTTAAAAATTTAGAAATGTAACATTTTCTCTATACATCCAACATAACATTGCACTTTGCTCATTATGTTTTAATTGATAGTGTACCAGGCGTGTTTATGCCATTTTCTAAAGATACATTTAGAACATAGTATATTGATAATATACAAATCCTCATTTCCAAGTATAGTGGAGAATGTGCGCCACATAATGTATGTAGTGAAATAGTGGACAATGTGAACATAAGAATTTACCAAGAATAAAGACAGTTCAAAAGGTGCTTTGTTTAATCCATAAATAAATTCATCTTTAAAAAGTGATCATCTTTTCCTATCATACTGTCTTTTAAAATAAATGTGTACTTATATTTCAAATGGAGTAAGATGTGCTTCGTCAATTTCAAAACGAAGCAGCTGATAACAGTTTTTTCCCCCATGTTTTAATACATGTTAAAAGATTAGAAGATATTTGTCATACTTTGAGGACGAGGAGCACAAGATCCTAAGCAATGCAATGCAGACTAGATAGCAAAGATTTGATGATGAAATATAAATTTTTATTTTTGAGACTTAATTCATGCATCTAAAATAGATTAAAATTAATTTGGGAAAAGTGACTTATAAACATCTCTCGTACCAATAGAGGTTTTTTTCCCTCTGGAAAGAATAAAACAGAAATTTAGAGCTAATTTATGTTTCTATACATCATAATGCTGCTGCCATCATGTGGCTGTTCATTGCTATTGCAATAAGGTATGTTCTGGTAAGTTGCTGAATATTATATTTATTGATTATTAAACTACAATATTGTTACCACACTTGTTTTTTTTATGTTTTTTTTTTGTTGTTGTTTTTTTTTACAGAATTTGGAAACACAAGTAGCTAGCAAACAGTATTCACATGGGAAACCTCACATGCAAAGTATGCCATTCACTGTAGCAGAAGGAGAAAAAAATAATTAATGACATAATCAGTTTGAGTACATGTACAGTTTAAAAAATTAATATTGTGAATGATTTAAATATTTAAAATCTTTGCTGTGATGTATGACAATGTATGACAATGTATGACAATAGTGAATTATCTATATTATAGACAGATATATAGATAGGATTCATTACACACAGTGATATTTTGAACAATTTATCACTCATAAATTTCATAATTATGGTTTAGACAAAATTAAAAACACAAAATTCAGTGTGTCAGAAAGTTAAAATTTTGTGTTGCATCATTGTAAGCTCCAGCTGTCACACTCTAATAAGCTAAATAACTCTAAACCTGCAAATGTATTCTATTGATATGTCAGGCTGGATTATTAGGCTGCTGGAAAGATTTTTGATATGACAGATGTCCTGAAGGAAGTCCTTGATACCCTCAGAACGGTAACTATTAAAATATCATTGTCAAAGAAGATGATTGTTCACAGAAACTATATATTCATAGAAAGTTGAGTTGGACAAAAAAGTGTTGTAAAGGTTCACCAGCAATGGGATTTAATCTCATCCTTAAGGAGATTGTCAAGCAAAATCCACTGAGGAGCTTCACAAGAAGTAGACTAAGGCTGGATTCATCGGAATGCAAAGAGAAATCCTTCATATGTGGACTACAAGATTCTTTCCTGGACTAAGGAGAAAATTAACTTTCATTACACCTCAGCAGTGCCACATGATGATCGTTTCCATTTCATGCAACATTTATACTGTAAGTCATTAAAAAAGATGCCCAACCAAATACTTTAAGATAGAATATTTTCCATAAGCCTTACATTTTTGCTTAAAATATATTTTTAATGATGGAATTTCCTGAGGGATAAAATGTTGGGTTTAATTTTTTGTTTAAACCAAATTTATAAGAAAAAAAAGGAGTTTCACTTTCTGAAATGAGCAAAGAAAAGTTGCACTTTTCACAAAATTTAAATCTTTAGATTTAGGTTGCCTATGTAGCCACTAGATGTCACCGTTTACTGCTAAATGAAAAGACAAACACTAGGTATGCCAACAACTTAAAAAGCATCTCAGTAATAAATCTGAAAAATGCAAAATGAGATTTTAAATTTAAAAAATCTTTCAGGATCTTGGAAAATTTCTTTCAGTGTCCTATTTCAAATTATTTTACATGGTCCATCAAAGCCATTGAGAACTTGTTAATTCCTTTTTAGAGAATTCAGTGGAAAAATTAGGTCCTACTTGAAAATATTTATTTAATACTTTTTTTATTGATTATTTTTGAAAATGGCATAAAAGTGTTATTTACGAGAGTGGAACTTAATTAAAACCAAATCTCTTATATGCATTGGCATGCTTTCGGCCATTTTCATCATGGCCGTCCTAAAATGATGGCCTAAGCAATTTTTTTTAGACATGTATCTGAAACAAGAATTCTCTGCACAGTCGGTTTGCTGATAAAGATTTTTTTTATGTTTTTAATTTTTATTTATTTATTTAAATTTTAATCATCATAAAGAATACAGAATCAGGCAATTCCAAATAATTGGACTGAGAGTTTTTCAAAAGTAAACTAACGAAGAATGTCGTTGCTGTCCAGCTTCAGATAAATACATTGCTCATTAAATATCTTTTGGTTTGGTCAAAATTGGTTTAAGGCATTTCTGCTCTACATTTCAATATTCCAGTAAGCCCTGAAACTGAAGTTTTTTGGTCTAAGATGATGCCTCTAATCAAACCATTTAATACATTCACACACTTTATGGAAGTAAAAAATGTCTGCATTCTAGCGAGATCGGAGAGAGGTCATGTTTTTTTTTTCTTTTTTATGTTCACCTGCTAGGATTTATACAGATGAATATAAAAATTATTTTAATGTGTTTTTTGCTTCATGACTATTTCAACATTGTTCCAGTCCTTTTTTATTATTATTTTCTAGTAATCAATATTGATTCTCCACACCAGTCATTTATATTTTAAACATTTAAAATATGCATGACCATGAAAGTGTTCAGCAAAACATCACATGACATAGTTTCTCTGTTTACATAAGGCAACCCATAAGAAGAACTGCAATGTTTTTCTTAAGTCTTAGCTCAGTGGAAAGATGTAGTATTATGCTTATTAACTTGCCTGGGTTTCAATTAATTACTCTCTTAGGTTTGCTGTAATCCATAAAACGCAACATTGGAATGTTTTCGATCTTTATATATGTATTATTTTCCATCTTCTTTGACAATATAAATAACCACACACTATAAAAATGTATGTCTCCCTATGTAGATATAAACTGTTCAATTAGAAATACAGTTGAAA
Source organism: Xiphophorus maculatus (assembly GCF_002775205.1). NCBI lineage: Eukaryota > Metazoa > Chordata > Actinopteri > Cyprinodontiformes > Poeciliidae > Xiphophorus > Xiphophorus maculatus. The sequence continues at coordinate 11,253,900 of NC_036462.1, read as the reverse complement.
CATGATTGAACATTCACTATCAAATGTTTGACTAGTAAAGTACAAAAACATATATTCTTTACTTGCTTTAAATTTAGAAGTAAATAAAAATAATGTCCTACTACATTTTCAAAATATTTGGTAGAATTGACTTTTAAACTGCACAAGCTGTCAAACAGTTTGTCTAATTTCACAACAAACAAAAAAAGCTTCTATTTATGGTTTGCTGGAATTGGCCAATTGTTTCAGGCATATCTGGTATAACTTATTTTTGTAGAGTGCCTTTTAAAAACATTGCTTCTCAGTTAAGCACAAATTTTCTAGGGAACTGATATTACGGCCTAGTGTTATTATACATTTGGAAAATATATTTAGGCCAAAGCTTTAACTTCCTGGCTGATGGTTCAGAACGTTCCTTCAAGATTTTTATATTTTTTTCATGACACCATTTATTTTGTAAAGTGCTTCAGACCTTGTTGCAGCAAAACACCTACAAAACGTGATGCTTCCATTACTTCTACTTCACAGTTGGGATGTTATTCTTGGCTTGCAAGCTTTCCATATTGTCTTCCAAAAGTAACTATGGCCACAAAAAGTTATTTTCATTTGATCAGACCACAGGCCATGGTCCAACAAATAAGAATTTGTGACTGTGCGCATTTGCAAATATTACTCAGGCTTCTTCCTAGAAGAGTGGCCTTTCAACTCATTTCACTTTAAACATGAGATTGTGATTTTAAGTTCTGACATATTTTCATGAACATGAGAGTTCAACTCAGGTTCCAAAATGAACACTGATGAAGTGTATAATGGCTGGACCAATGATCATCGTCTCCATACTTGCTGTGGAGAACTGAAGCATTTTTCCAAATATGTTGACGGATTATTCTTAATCTTCCCATCATCTCATATAAGTAAGCCACGTGTTTGAGGCTTACCTTAAAATACATTGACAGGTTGGCTTTCAAAGAGTCCATCAGAAACTTAACATTTGGGCTTTCTCAAAGACGATCTAGTAACCAAAGAATAGGTCAAGTTGTAAATTTGAAGAAAAAATATTAAAAGAATGTCTCATTACATTGGCATTAACTAAATAGAAATAATATGTGTCTGCCTTACTGACAAAAAACAGGAATAGTTTTGCAATATCAGTCAGTGAGCAAAAATGTTAGGGATATTTTTATATTGTGTATATAGCAGGTTTCACAAATGGTTACAATAAATCTTTGCTTCAATGCTAAATTGCTATGTTTTGTTATTACAACCTTAATAACAAGATGATGCTCCTCATCATCTCATTATACTGACCTGACATTGTTCAGAATTTAGTTTAAGACACAGTGGAAAATGTTTCAGGGTGGCCTACATGGCACAACAGCAACAATTGAATAAAGTTCCAGTGTTGCCCTCACTGCTAGACAAAGATGAACCACAACTGTGCGTGATGTTCGCTGCTTTGATGCCACGGTTGTTTACATTACATAATGATGCCCATGCTTTTGGTTTAAAACATTTCCATTGTCTCCATTCCTTCACAGGAAGACACATCACAGATTCATTGAAGGTATGTCTGCTGTTGGAAATATATTTTGTTATCATGGATTAAACTACAGAACATGAATTGCAAAGTTAGACATTATGTGTTTAATTCTGAAAACATCATAGAGATAACTATTGTGGATTAAATTCTGGCATGGATGTTTCTGTGTCTATTTTTATGTAATTTTTTACATTTATTATTTTTTTTACACTTATGCATGGCATGTAAGCATAGTGACTAAAAGGGAAATAAACAAACTCTGATCTCAAAAGTACCATTTTGAAGACTTATGCCTTTTTTTTCATTCTTTTTTTTTGTAGTAATGATTGGACCCATAATGCAGAATAGGCATGGCAGAGAATAGATGATTGATATTTTAATGAAAAATATAATCAGGCAAGAAGTTACCAAAACAGAAAACCTATTGGGAGTGGAAGAAAGAACAAAGCAATAACCTGGTTACATGAAGGTAATGGAAGAATCCAGCAAGGAGTGAGTGTAGAGAAGGCAGTTAAATACAGGGAGCTTGATTACAAGGTAATGGATCATACTGCAGCTGTCAGGGGAGAGCAAAAGGTGGGATGAGGGAGAGAAAGAGATACCATGGAGAAGCAAGGGGTAGTAAATAACTCAGTAGGCAAATCATAAATCTAAGACAAACAAATAACATGATCAAATCTAAACAACAACTAAGAATATCTAAAGTAAGACATACGAAACAAAGAGGGGTCTAAAAAACAGGAATAACTAAGGCCAAGTAGAAACAAGAAATGATCAAAATTACAAACCCAGGAAAACCCATGAAAACACAGAAAAAACAAAACAACCAAAGACCCCAATATCTTAAACTTAGGATTTAAAACAGTGGAAAAGAATAAAGCATAAAAAAATAAAACAATAAAGTTTCTGCTGGAAAAAAGCTTGAGTTAGAACAGCTGGAACCAAGTTAATGTTGAAGTGTGATTTGACAGAAAACTAAAGTTTTATTCTCAATACAAAATGGGTTTAACAGTCAAAAAAAAAGGATGATTACTTTATTTGATTGAACAACTATCCACAACTACCATATTCTCAGTTATAGACAATAAATGTGACAACTTAAATGTGACACTAAAAATTACAGAAATGAGATTCAGATTTACAGCAACTTATAAATATCCGAGTCACAATGTTGAAAGGGCAGTGGTCTAAAAAGTTCCGTTTTTAAATAAAATTTAAGCTAAACTAATTGATTTGTGATTGATGACAATAACATAAAAAAATTAATAAAATAGTTTTAGTCAATACCTGCCAGGGATTAAACCCCAGTGTCCAATATGACAGGTGGGGACACTGAACTCTGCTAATGAAGACCTCATCATGTTCATGTAAATGATGGATTGACATCCACCTCATAGACATCTCTGATGTAAAGTAACAGCTCAAGTGTTACATTAACATTTCTGAGCATTATGTTGGCAATAAAACAAACTGCAGCACATAGAATTTGTCACTGTTGTGTTGTATGAATGATGTGCAGGTTAAAATTGTATTGAGAGAAATTATTGATTATGGCAAAAAAGCATTAACTCGAATTTAATTCCCTTTTCCAAGCATACACAGGTCATAGTTTATCAGACAGCAGTGAAGAAGAATAACTTCCTTTTAACAGAAAACAATCCCAAACTGATCCAGACATCTGTCACCAAGCAATTCCTCTGCAGGTTTCTTTAAGCCTTTATTTCCCCACACAAAAGAAGGAAAAGTTGCAAAGAAATTTCAAGAAAACAGCCTGCATCTCTTCAAATGCTAGTTGCGCGTGGCAGGCAAGAAGGCCAACTATTTCACCACTGCAAATTCCTTTTCAAATGTGTTGCCTCATTTATTCCACCAGCAAAGCTCCGCTGGTTAAGTGCTGAACAAGATTCCTGACTTTTGACAGATCTAGGGTAATTGTGGTTTCTCAAAATTTCCAGACTAAAGATCAAATTAGGAGTTATGTGTTTTCTGAAAAAGTATGCACATTCAGTGTTCTGTTGTTATAATTTGTGGAAAATGCTTTTTTATAATGTGAATAAATTAGTTTGAGTAACTTTAAGAATAAAAGAAGCCAAGTAAAATCAATTGGCATTTTAAAAAGGTTAATCGCTGTTGTCAGTTTAATTTTACTTGTTTTTTTATGAGGAAACTTCTCTATATATTGTATAAAATGTATACAATTTGCAGTATGTATACTGTATGTATACAGTCAAATACTGTATATTTGACTGAATATGTCAAAGACACTTACTGAATGCATTTTTCCCCAGATTCATATCAGTGTGTCAATCTAATAGACACAACTGCTTCTAGACTTGTGAAACATAAGCTCATTCAGTGCTGGTTAATATTTCCATTAAATTATTTGACCATAAAGAAGCAGAACTGTTTAATACAGCAGGGACACTCATAATGCTGCAACGTCACCTCGTTTTGTCTGTTATAATGGTTTGTAAATGGTGAATGCTAATCTAATTGTGATTATTACATCAGTTCATTACATGTTAATGCGACTTATGCCAGCAGATAAAGAAAGTCAATATAAGAACACAACTACCAGGGAACAGATGCTAGAAAGCAAACATTTGGGTTTAGTGAGTTTATATGTAGCAAAGACAAAGACCTGTATTTTTTAGATTAAAAATTCTGCTTAGTTTGCTGCTCTTTTGTAAATTCCCAGATATGTGTATAATCATTTTCATGGTATTATACATATGGTTACAAATGTCTTTCTATCAGAATTCAATGTCTTATTTTAATGTAAAAAAATATATGTTAACATTTTCTTGACTTATCATAAGATAAATACTTGCTTTGTTAAAAAACAAACAAACAAAATAAACTCTTGACGGTGACTCAGGAAGTCTCAGTCATGTCTTGAACAAGACACTTCACAATGTAGATTATCACTATCAGCATGTGAATGTGTGAGTGAAGGGGTGAATGATTGAATGTAGAGTGATTAAGGGTTCTCTGTTCTTTATAAATCACTGTACGAGTACAGGCCTTTCACCATTTACTGGTTTTGTACCAAAGTCCAGCTTTTGTTATTTGGGAGATGAGTAACCTCATGTATTAGTTGTAGCTCTGCTTCACACCACCTGGTAAGGTTTTCTCTAGGTGTTCGACTGTGCTTTACTAAAACTCAAATAGTTCATTTTTTGTCAAATTATATTTTTTGAAGCTAGATACAACTTATCACTAGCAAAGTGTACAGGAACGTTAATATTGTCAAAGTTAGCAGAATTCCCCCCAAATGGTGATAGTGGTTCCATCTAGAAAGCATGCATCTCTCTCCTCCCTTAATTCTTGTTTATGTTTTTGTTCTTAGCTGCCTGGTATGTATTTTGCAAGAAGGGAGTTCGGCATACTTTGAAATTGGATTATCCCCAATTTTCACTGGGGGTTACCCCCAATTTACACTTCTTGTGTCTACAGAGGACTCTGCAGTAATTCCATACCCATTACAGTCAGAGAGTGTTTGCACTGCCTTTGCTGGATGGCATCTCTGCATCGCCATCCAACAAAATTAGCTCCACTTAACGTGAGTTGTCCTCTTGCTGTAATCATGTCTTGTTTCATGTGTAATGCAAATAAGTCTTTTAAAAGAAAATTACAAAAATAGCAACACACAGTTACAGTAACAAGTAACTTGTAGCTCAAGTGGTGACATTAGAGTAATGGATTACTAAGTAATGCATTTCTGATTAGTATGTTTCTTAACATACATTCTTAACAAACAGTTGTGTTTCTTAATTCCAGTCTTCTGGGACTGCTACCCTACATATTTTATATGCAGGGTAGAGAATGTGTGTCTCTATTCTAGAACTCCTGATTCAAATGATTATGTGATCTCCTCTACATAATATGGAGTGCTGCTGAAATTACCCATTTATTTAAGCCAGGCGTGTGACAGAGGGGGAACACCTAAAACATGCTGGCCTACAGGGAAAGCACTTTTTCCCAGCAAATACTGGGAAATACTGCAAAAACAATTAACTTTAATTAAAGTCAAGTAAAACTGAAAATAACTGGGTTGGGTTTTGGTGTGTGAAACTGTCCTGAAGAATACTGTAGCTTGCACTATTATTTTATGCTAGAGGGAAATTGACAGTTTGTATACTGGCTGCATCAAGTATATCAAGTCAGGCCAAGATCTCCTTTTCAATAAAACTAGATTGGCGATGACTGTCTTAATGAAGGCAGAATAAAAGCAAACAGAGTTGGATCTGAAAATTATGAGTAAATAAACTGTTTTCCACTACGTTAATTATCTCTTGCCTTGATTCCAGTTTTAGACAAGTTCACACTGTGCAAGAGCAAGTTCTGAAATACAATTAGGTGGATTATGCACCTTTTCACCCTTTTATGAGCTCCTGTGATCTGGCAAAAAGTGGCTATTGATTTGCATCCAGAATTTCTCACAAGATATTATAGCTTAAACCTCAAGCTGTAAAATGAACAGGAATGTTGACTTTTATAGCAATGCAGTATATTATAGGCGGGTTTTAGGGCAGCACTCCAGAGGAAGCCACCCCACAATTAACATCCAAAGTCAGTTTTGGTTCTGAGCTTAGCTCCCTTAGGCTATGTCATGCATTGGTGCAAAAACTGCCTTAGTTTGCATTATCTGGATGCAGGTTAGGTCGTTTTGTAGAGCATGGGTTTGCAACTCTAGTCCTCGAGGCCTGCAGCATTTAGATGTGTCCCAGGTCTAAACCACCTGAATCCAATGGCTGAATTATCTCCTCAGTATGCAGTCAAGTTCTCCAGAGGTCTGCTAAATCCTGCTAAGTCAGGTGTGTTGAAGCAGAGACACATCTAAAAGTTGTACAACAGCCTTCAAGGGCTGGAGTTGTAGACCCCTGCTGTAGAGTGTGCTTTCAATGGTTCCTCCTCATCACAATTCATGATGGATGGGGAATTCATGTTGATTGATGGCAACATGAATACATTTTGAAACTGAGCTGAAAAAACTAGAAACTTTCTTCAGACTTCAGGATTCATCTAACATACTAATTTAACGTTTTGTTGTTGTTGTTTTTTGCCAGCTATGTGCATATTCCACAGGATGTGCAGCACACAATGATCTTTATGTTAAAGAAGCTTAGGAGTATTATATTTTTGCTTTGTTCTATTTCTTCTTTAAATTGTTTTTAGCTGTTTGGTTACATGCTTTTTGATGCAGTCAGAATAGTGTCTGAAAGCCATTCTTGTGGTAACCATTGCATCTAGAGCAGGGGTGGGCAATCCTGGTCCTCGAGGGCCGGTGTCCTGCAACTCTTAGATGTCTCCCTGGTCCAACACACCTGAATCCAACAGCTGAATCACCTCCTAAGTTCAGTCAAGTTCTCCAGAGTCCTGCTAATGACCTCATTATTTGACTCAGGTGTGTTGAAGTAGAGACACATCTAACAGTTGCAGGAGACCGGCCCTCCAGGCCTGGAGTTGCCCACCCCTGATCTAGAGTGTCACAATAAATTCCGAAATCAGTGCCGGTATGGGCATGGTTAGGCTAACATATTTCCAGTATGTTTGCTCTTTTATGATGACCATGCCACACAGATGTGCACAGGCCACACATGGATAAACTACAGGTATGCTGCCACCACGATACTAAACCACTATGATAGCACCTCTCACATTTTGTGTTCAAAACTGTGCTCTTGATGCACTCGATGCAACCTATCCATGCTCTGTCTGATTTTTAATCTTGTGATGTGTATCTAGCTCAGTGCAAAGTTTGCAAAATTGGCATAGCACACATAAGTGGTAACACAGGGCTCCAACTGGTGGATTGGGTCTCAAAACACTTATGTAGCAGTCCAGTTCCTTTTCTCCTTATGCCAATTAAGAGGTTTTAGATGCAGTCTGTTTTTTGGGGGGGCTTGACATGGGTAGTGTGACATTTGTAGCCAATGTCTAGTATTGGTGTGTGTTAGCTCTTCTGGAATAGCTTTTGCTTGAAAATACTCTCAAGGTTGTAATTCTCCCTGTAGTGGGTGCACCTTTTTGTACAATGCTTTTTCTTTCCACTCAATTTTCTATGCTTAGATCCAGAACTCTGTAAACAACTAGTATCTTCAACAATGACCTTTTGTGGCTTACCCTCCTTGTGAAGGGTGTTGATCATTGTCTTCTGGACATCTGAAACATTTGTTTCCTGAGCTTGAGTTAATGGGTTAATTAGGGTGTGACCTCGCAAGTTTCCAATAAATACCTTTGTCATAATCTAAGATGAAATTATGTAATTTTTCAAATGGGCTCCTTTTATGAAAACACTAACAGTGTGTATTATTAAAAAGTATTTAATAAAAGTCATGCAAGAAATACCATGGATAAAAAATTTAGTTTACAAAGGATATGCAGACCACAACCATCAATATCTGTTCAAGTTTTCATCATTATTTTATAGGGTTGGGATAAAGTTGTATTTGAGGGTTGCACTGCCATGCCTGTTCTCACATAGTTCAGCAACAATGTATAGTAGTCATATTCTGTAGTTGTTCAGGCTGACACATTGATACCTTCAGCTTTATAATTATGCGACACGCTAGATTTATCCTCATCTGTGATTAAGGAAATTCATTACAGAAATTATATGAAAAATCTGCAGAAATTTTCTTTTCTCAGGAATTTGATCTGAACTATTGTGATTTGGTTTAGGTTTTGTCACCATGCAACTGCAAATATCATGTAGACATTTATCCACCCACATTTTCAGCCAATCCAAACTTTTGAAATCTACACACATCATGATGCACACAGTTTATCTGTGCCTCTACCCTGCAGCATGTCAGATATCATACAGCAGGTGATAGGGTTAAACCTGCAGTTTCTGCTCCAGCTCCGCCCCCCTCTTCTCATTCCTCCGTGCCTGCAGGGAAATCGGGTGGCTCAGGGCCGATTCATGTCGTTCCAGAGATTAACACCAGCAATTTGACCTGTCAGCGTGCTCATGAATCACCTGGATAAGGCATCATAACTCCTGCCGATTTATTAGAAACACATAGGCCAAATTTTCCTACTAAAGTAAACGGAGGAACGCCTGAGGTTTTAAGGATGTAGGTAGAGAATGTGTGGAGAAAAAAGGGAGATTAGCAAACGGGATGCTAAGATGGAACTGATTTAAAACCAAACTTGTGTTAAGTTTATACCTGTATCCAAGCAAACCTAAAATCTCTGATTTGCTGTTTTACTATTGAAGATAATTGTGTGCTTGCATATCTCACTAGATGCCATTATGATGTCATTTTCATACATCATTAAAACCTAAATCTGCTGAATAAGTTTTTGAGTTTAAGGAATTGTTCATCATTTGGGCAATATGTATCAATTCATTTAATTATTTGTACTCCTTGATACAAATAATTAAATGTTTTAAAACTTGTTTTAAAACTACACTCTTCAAAGCTTCTCAGATAATTACTCAAGATTTTTGTTCCATTTGAATTAGTTATCAGTAAATTTTAGTTCCAACTTTACTTCCTAAGCAACATTGACAGTGGCTTATAAATTTTTATTTTCATTTTTTTATATTTGTCCTAATTGTAACAAATTGTGTTTTTGAAAAACAAGATACATAATTTTAGACTGAAAAAAGTTACATGTGATTGACAGAGAAGCTGCACAAATGTGCAGCTGAAAAAAATGAAAAAAAAAGACAATATCACACATCAAACAGCAGCCGAAAACATCACATAGATGGACATAAAGCGGCTGTCTTGTGTAGATGTTGGAGTGACAGAGTTTAACTATCAGAACCAGTCTGAGCAGTTCCTGGTTCCAGAAGAATCTTTTGTCAAGAGTGAGATGTTAATTATTCAGATTCTTTACTGCCTCTCAACAAAATGACACCCAAAGCTTTGAAAGTCCATGCACAGTTGATTTAAAAATTTAACCTTTGACACATTAAGCCAGTTACTGCCAGTAATAATGATTCATATAAAATGCTAATGTTGTTGACGTGAGCTCAGATGTGTTTGGACTTTGTGGATGGGGTTCTTGTTATTTAGACTATGAAGTATGAGTATTTTATGGTAACATCCTGTGGTAACATCCTTTAATAAACATGATTTAAAATATCCTTTGGTTATAGGATTATGATTTTATTTTGTTTTCTAATATAGTTCAATAACATTAGAAATCTTCTTGCACTTTTCAGGCCTGCGTTTTACATTATTCTGCCTAACTCCTGTTTGTGCACAGGTCCACTCCAAAACAATTTTTTTAAAAGGTGTTTTTGGCTCCAGTGGCCTTTATTTGAAAGTGCTATGACAGGAAAGTAGGGCAATGGCAGAGAGGGAAGACATGTGGCAAAGGTCACAAGGCCGAGAATTGAACCTGCGACAGCTGTGTCGAGTACCAAGGCCTGCCTATGTAGGCCGTACTCAACCCCTGTGCCACCACAGCACCTCCAAAAATGTACAAGTACATGACTACTTTGAAGTTTCAAAGATGTTCAAAGGTAAAAAGCAATTGAATCTACCTAATCAATCAATCAATCAATCAAATTTTATTTGTATAGCACATTTCAGCAGCAAGGCATTTCAAAGTGCTTTACATCATAACAAACACAGAATCACAATGCAATATAGAATCAATCATTAAGTCAAGTTACATCAATAAATTTGTAATTGATTACATTTCAAATACAATTCTAAACAGGTGGGTTTTCAGTTGAGATTTAAAAGAAGTCAGTACCTAAGCTGTATCTCACCCTCAAGCCTTTGGTTCTCCAGTCTTCTGCAGAAAGTCCTTGAGTTGTTTGAGCAAGATTTTTTGCAGTCAGAAAATTGGAGCATTGAAGTGAGAAATAATACACTAGACTAGGCTCTGAATATTTCCTGTTAAAGGAACATACTGTTCAAATGAGGAACCGAATAGTTATTTAGACTAACTCCGCAAAGTTACATATCTGTCTACTTTATTTGAGCAATATGTGTATTGTTAACTTTGGCACAAAAGGTTTTCCCACAATTTCCTCTTACTTTTGGACCTATAAATCGCTCTGCCACACACCAAATAACAGAGTGTAAAAAGAGGGAGTAGAAGTAAAGTATCGTAAATAAAACAGTGTTACAAAGAACCCAAATAAGCTTGAGGCAGGTACTTCATAATGCTGCAAAATCAGATGTCTTTTTTATGAATGTTGCGACTTTTAATGGGCTGGCAATGAGGCCGTTGGCTGCAGTTTCAGGAGTGACATAAGTTCAACAAAGAAAGCAAAGAAGAGGGCTTTAGAATCAGAGCTGACACTGCCTCTACAATGAAGAAAAGCAGCATGATATAATTAAATCTATGTTAATGAGTAGCAAATTAACAGTCTTGATTTTTGGCCAGAGCAGTTGAAGAAGTCTATAGCTACCCTGATAATTATGTGGAATAAATACAATGTTTTTGTTCTTGTTATTATTATTATTATTATTGTTACTTCAAAACAAAACCCAAGTAAAATAAATTTTTAGGTAACATAAATTAATTTAGCAATGATTTTCTCCCTTTTTACTCATACATCAAACATCAGAGAAAAGAAACATAATGCATATGATTACTGAAATGTCACTCTGTCAACCCAGAGTGACATTTCAAAGATGGCCTCCAGTGACCTTTCAGTCAATTCATCAGTGTCAAAGTCGTGAAGCGCTCTTCCAAGAACATGAAAGAAAATGGAGGCTTACTAATCCTGCTAACATGTTACTGCAACATCATATATTTGTAAAAAGAAAAATAATAATTGCTTTCCCACTAGCCATGAGAATGAATCTCTTAAATTTGAATTTCTGTTTTTATTTTTTAAGCTCCAAGTTAAATGGTCTCAATCTGACTTCTTGCAACACTGTCTGTTCTGAAGTTGCAGTGATTATATTTGAGTAACTAAAGAAAAAGAGGAAAGTAATTGATATGTGAATGTAGACTGATGACCAAATTATCATTTATTGTTCCCTGGTCAGATATTAAATGTGTCATTGTATTAGTAATAATCAACAGCACGTGCAGTTATTTCATTGAAAAGCAATATTAAAAATAAAAGAGGTAAGCAACAGAATATCAAGTAATGTATGGAATGACAATTACCAAAACGATGTTTAGCAACACCTTAATAAACAAGTTATAATTTGACAACAAATCACTTGACAAGTACAGTCAGAAAGTATAAATAACTTAAAATCTTAAGAAATAACTAAATAAGGACTAAGATGAAAAAGTATATCTAAACTTTAGATAACATGTTCTGTACAAATGGATAGCAAACTGTTATAAGCATGTGCATTATCATTATAATTTGTAGTTTGGCAATAATGTTATTAGCCCATCATGAAGGTTGTGATTTGTAAGTGAAAACGTAACTCAAATAGTTACCACTTCCCACCTGCTCTGTTGGTCCTCTGTGAAAGCAGTGCAGCAGTACAGTATAATTGCTTGTCTACCTCCAGGGCTGCCACACCTATTCAAAAAGAAAAAAAAATATCTGAAGACTGAGTTAGTTAGTTCAGCTCTTTCTGAAATTTTGAAGTAACTTTATTGTTTCACATAAAACTGCCTAGTAGTAAAAGATTTTATAATTTTTTGTAGTATTGATACTGGGTGTGTTTTTACATCTAATCTGCACTGAGCAGCACACCTCTTAGGACATTTAAGTTATACAGTGGTCATATGATTACTCATCATTTTGGAATTAATTTGTGATATGGGATCAAATCTTTGGAAATGTGCCAATGTTGAGCAAGAGGCTTTCAACTGTCGGTTTCAAAATAGCTGTATTTAATCCCCTGAGGGAAATTTTGAGCTTTTAATAAAAGGTAGGTGTTTTTGCTAGGTCAAACTTAATTATTGTCATGAAAGAGACAGTAAACGTTGCAGTGAATAGTGAATACTTGGTTAACAGGGATGCTGTGTGGACTGTTTGCAGACTGACATGAACAGGTTTGTCACCTTGTTAAATGAATCTGCCCACTCATAAGGTAATGTACAAAACATGAAATAAAGGAAATGCTTGTGTACTATGTTGCTGCTGTGGTGTCCACAAATAATAAGGGGCCTTTTGCTGCAAAGCCCTTTTATCCCCAGAGTGTGACGATCTGTGTCTTTGAGTATTTCTGCTTTTGAATTTGCTTTCAATAGAATTACTTTTTTGTGCACAAAAAATAAAAACTACAAAGAAAATAAACCATTTTATATTATTTGAGAATCCCTATCAAGATTTGCAAGAATGTTAGCACTATGCTCTTTACCAGTTGAATCACTATCACCTCTTCTGCCTTTATTTTTGAATCTTTGTTCTCTACTCCACCCCTTTGGTCATAATTTTACACCTGAAAGAAATACATGACATACTGTACAAATCAATTTTTTTGCAACAGTGAATAATGCAGCTTTTACTAGATCAGCTTTTACACTTTGTATTTCCATAACTTTAATAGCAACAATTAACTCTTTTTTTGATTGTTTGTAATTTCTTTCACATTTTCTTGTCCATTCACATCAAACTTTACAACATATGGTAAGAGTATTATTAGCCCCACTCTATCTCAGCGGTTTACAAACTAAATGTAAGTGTCCACTTCCAGCTTCCTCAAAGTCTAAAACTTTAATTTCAAATGGAACATGTACAAACAAACATTTAAATAAAATATTTTTGGTTTTGTGAGATGAAACATGAAAAATGAACCAGAGTTATTTCATCCTGGAGCTCCAAACTTACTTCATAAAGTTTATCTGGAAGACCGTGAACATGAAACTATTGGCTGTGACCTAGCTGCAATGAATTTCAAACATGTTAAATGTGAACTGGCATAGAGAGTTTCTGCCATGTCTTAAAATAAAAAAATATTAAAAAGTAACCAATTAAAGAGAAGCTTAATAACCAAGTTTCTAAGTATTTAGTCAAATAAATGTCCACTGCCCTCTGTTTTAACATGTTGGTGATTTTAAAGTTGTTGTTATCTCTCTGTCTCCGTACTAAAGAATGTGAGTAACTCTGCTCAGTTCTGTGTTAGCCTTTGGGGTGTAAATCATTTTCTTTGTTTCTCCTGACTCTTTGTCCTTCTCAGGTTTTTTCTTTTCACCAGTTGAGCTTTTTTTCAGAGGAACACAAGTGGGTTAGCATACCAGTGTACTCTATTAACAGCTCTTAGAGTAATCTGCTGACTGTAATTAAAGCAGGTACGTTCAAATCACAATTATTTTAACTACAAGCAGAGACTGATTCAGTTAAGGGAGAACTGTTTCTTCATTGTCTGTTCAAGTGAAGAAAGGACATGGAAAATTGAAATAGCTAAAAGCAATTTTCAATGTTCTTTAACAAAGTCTGTGGTAAGCCTAGGGACTTAATTAAAATATATTGGGGAAAAATGCATTCTTTCATTAGACATGCAGTGATTTGAAAATAACTTTCTATCTTGTTGCCTACTGTGACTAGCAAACAGAATAAAATAGAACTTGATAACGTTATACAAAGTGACATAAAATATTCCAACTTCACATGGTGACTGCATGACTTTGTAGTGGTTCATTTAATGCTACACTTTTGAAAGTGGACAAAATAGTCCGAACAAAGTCATGAAGTCATAACAGCTTTATTTGGGGCTCGTCACAAGAATCTGCCCAATAGGGGCAGCAACTAAGTATGATAAGCTTCACAAATCTTAACAAGAAAATCTTAACTTGCCATTTCAAGTATAAATATCTAAGATCAGAATTTCAAAATGGAATAAGCAAAACTGTAAGTCTATCGTTTCACAAAGTGTTTAGAGAAAACCAAGGTTGCAGAAAAAGGAGGTTCTACAAGGTATTATCTATTCTGAAAAAAAAAAAAAAAAAAACCATGGTTGCTTTCCTTTCTCTTGACAATTATTTTTGGTTTATCACACAGAGTCAAATTAAAGTTGAAGTTTGTGGCTGTTATATGACAAAATATGAAAAGGTTCACAGTCATAAAGCACAGTTTTGTAAGATGCCATGTTGTGCAACATTTCTACACAAACAGGTAATATCATAAAATGCACTCCTGCCAGAGGTAGAAAACTGGTAACAGCCATTCACACGTGTAAAATATAAAAAAATGTTCTTACTAGTCACACATAGCTTTACAAATATGCATACTTATTTTTAATGTTCTCATGAGCAATGCCACTGTTTAATTTGTAAAACAAAATTAAACTTTAATGTCTTGGCCTTCTCAGTGATTCTTACCCAGTTCCACACTTTTTTCTTTTTTTTGCCCAAGGCACATGCTTTCAATCACTAGAGGGATAAAACGGCTGAAGTTGATGGGATTTAGGATTCACACAGAGATCAAACTTGTGGTACGAATCTCATGATTATACTGAATGTAGTAAATCTGTCAGTCAGAAGCACCCTATAGATTGTCACCCAACGACTTACAGCCCAGCTGTACTTATAATTTATTCATGTTTAGTTGCTTTTCCACATTTCCTGTTTTATTAATTTTTGTCCTTTATTTTATTGTGATGTAACATAATTGTTATGCAATTATGAAATCTAATGACAGAATCCAACAAATTTATTTTCCTTTTTCAAAAGAAATCTTAATATATTTCTGCTTGTCATTTAGTGGTAATTTAAGCTCTGTTTGGAGGAATTTTGGTCTTTGTTATCCCTGACTTCAGGGCTTTTTTCTTTTGTGATCACTGTCATGTTGTTTATGATAAACATAGCTGAGAGGTCTATCTGGATGAATGCATACGTTTGACAGTGCAGATTTTGATGTCTTTCAAGAAGAGAGAAGAAAGAAGCGGAAAACAAAAAAAATAGGTTTGTTTTCCTCTTTGTGGTTTATATTTGTATCCTGCTCTGTTTTTTCTTTCTCTTTCTTATTGAAACACAATGTGAAACCCCACCTCCTTCCTGCTTCATGACCAGTTTTGGACACATATTCTGGAACTGCCTCAGAAGAAAACCTTTAAATAAATCATCCCAAACTCTGCATAGGACACTATTGTTTCCTTGCACAAGTGCAGTCTTTCTTGCATTGTGCTTTCTTTAATTTTCAAATGATGTATCTAAATTTCAAAGCAATTCTTACCAGATGAGTACTCTGCACGAAGACAAAGAAAGTGGCTGATTTCAATTGCAGTCTGTCATTTCTTGTTTAGCTTGGCTTTCTTGTTGGAACAGGTTGGGGGTATATGCAAAATAAAAGTTTGCATAATATAAAAGACAGCTTTTTTTGCAACACAAACACCAACCCAAGATTCTAAAAGTTTGCATACAACAATGGCTATTCACATTTTGCTCAAAATGAATTTCACAGCTGTTGGCCACTCAGGTAGAAATGTGTTCGATGTTCCTTTTCGATCCTTACAGTTGGCCTGAGTTTTCTTCAAGTGGCTGACTGACAGTCAAACCTCTAGATGACAAGGGAAAAAAAACAAAAGTGAGAATATAAAATAAAATAGTGAATGCTAATTTGTTACATGATGAAATGTCAAAAAGATTCCTAAATCAAGAACTATTTCTTAAAAAACAATTGGCTGGTAAATTATTGTCAAGGCGACGATCAAACACAAACGTGTGATGCAGGATTCTATTTGTTATTTTGTTGACTGATAATTACATAAAGCACAACATTTTTCTAAATATGTGAACAACAACATTTTAACATTCAACACCTGTGCTTTTTTTTTATTTCCGACCTAAACTTTAGAGTTGGAGGGAATATTGATTGCGCGACTTGCGGTAAAACATTTGACAAAAATTGTTGTCATTCCTCCAGTGTTACAGAGAGCTTAGTGTAGGTTTGCATTTTTGTTTTCCTTTAGCATTGCACAAGTCTTTACCCTGCCTATTGTATTACAGACCTCCCCCACCAACCACCTACTATACACTTGCTTTTGTAGGTGCGTCAAAATATCGGAGGCCTGAAAGGTAATTAAAGAAGATGGTGATCTTTCTGACCTTACCACACCCAACACTTAGCCAGACATGTTCTCTGCATATAGCAGCCCTTCCCAAACTTGTATACATGACAATGGTAAGGGAAAGAAAGAAAGAAAAGAAAAATAAAGGAAGAAACACAGTTTCTTGTAAATAATGGATGTTCACAAATCTATGAATATATTGAAATTCATGACAACTACCACCACTGGAGGGCTCTAGTTCTCTCCAGTTTCTTAGCTTTAGGGCACCACAGAAGAACTTCTTTCGATATATATATATATATATATATATATTTGTTTCTAATAGGAATAAATAAATACATGCATATTGTTAGTTTTACAGTATTTTTCACAAACCAATGACTACTCACTAATGTTGCCTGTCACTGTATGTTGTTTAGTGTACTATAGCTAAGTGCATTAGTTACATATACGTACTTTCAGAATTTACAGAACCTACTTTTGTTTACTAAAAGTTTGATCAAAAATATACTGCGTGCATGGTGGATGTTTTCTTTATTTCTTTAAAGTAATCTAAATAGTGTACTACATGTATAATAATAAAAACTGAAGTGTTAAGTATGGCTTTGACAATTGCTCTGAGCCACTTCCAAGCATTCTTGCAGAGTGTGTTAATTGATGAAATCTTCTAATGAATGGGCCAAAAGCATGCCCTTGGGTCTGTTTTAATAACATCTGCCACAGGAACAAACTGAAGCATTCTTGGATTTGTATACGGGATATCAAAGGGATCTGATGTGACTGACACACAGATCCAGTTATCTTTGAGAAATGCAATCCGTGTCTCAAGTATCGGTTTTCATGTGATAGGCAGTTCGTTTAAATCTGATTTGCCGCTGCTGAAGCAAATGGTGCTGGGCAGGAAATCCCTTGGAAAAAGATATTAATTGAAATTACAACTGGTTATTTTCTGCTTTTATTTTCTAGGTTTCCTTTATCAAATAGTCACACAGTTATAGTATGTGACTATATTATTTTTTAACTGTTTGGTGTTCCATTGCACAGTTCAGCTAAAATATATGCATGTATTTTCAATAATATTTACTGGTGTAAATCTTCAACTACATTTAGCACAAGATAAACAGTACATTTCCCCAGCTTTAGAAGATCAAGACACACTAAAATTTACTAACCTCTACAACATATTAATAATGCATTCAAAATCATATCCAATAACGACTCTTACACCAAAGTGAGAGTCTGGCATGCTGCCAAGCAGTTCATATTGTTTCTTTTCTCCCCCAGGCTCTCTTCAGCATGAAAGCATGTTGAAAACATCCCCTCTTTGAAATTCACGTTTTCGGGAACTGGGACCAGAACTGAAATTAATTTCACCAGTTCTCATTAAAAACCAAGAAAAACCGAGACCAGGTTGTATTTCTGGTTTTCTGTCTACGTTCTAACCCTCTCTCCCACCACAATGTCTGCCACCATGACAGGAGACAAAAACAATCAAAGAGCAATGAGCATGCTCTGCGTTTTTGTTTTATTTGTTCTCCAGTTAAATAAATCTATGTATTTTTTAACTAAATAAAAATAGTAATAGCTACTGCAGTGTATGTAGAGCATTACAAGAACAAAGAACGGATCTCAGTGAGGCTTCAGTCCTATAGGACTTAGTAAAGATCCGTCCAGAAGAATGGGATCATTCGTGAATGTTATATCACTATATAGCAGACCAGTGACGTGCGGTGAGCTGCAGAGGCACTGACTTAATCATAATCAGATTTACAAATATAGACCCCCTGCATATTATCGTTTACATAAGGAATTTTTGCGCAAGCGGACGCAGGCAAAGGGAAAAACCGTTAAAGTACAACTCAAAACCACTTCTTTCTCGCTCTCTGTATCAGCACAGCTAGGCATAGACTCGTTGCCATAGCACCTGACAATGCCCCTAAAAAAAACTGCTCAAATATTTCCCACACAAAGAGCAGAACATTCAGTAGTATGGTTTTAGGCTTAATGTTTATTTTGAGATTATTAATAAGTGATTGCTGTGGTAAGAGGAGAAAACCATAAATATATCGCTGCACTTGACTTTACTGGATGGCTCGCCGTTACTGTCTCTTACTCTATGGAGTCACAATGTTTGGTATCATGAGCGCCCCCTACCATGAGGCAAGAAACCTGCCTGCCTCACCTCAAGTCTGTTCTCTGTCCTTTATGATCGCTCCTCAGCACACGAAACACATTACACACACAGTTGGTGACAAAAATCACTGTACATTATATACATAAGCTAAATTATGGAAAATCAGTTCATATATTAAATGTGTTTTAGCCATTTTATTGGCGACATACAGACAGGAGGAACATGCTCCCATATAATGGCAGTCAGTGCAGTTAGCAAGTGTTTGTGCAGTCCAAGGTGAGGCTCAGCTCGCTGGGAAAATGCAAAAATTCAGTGATTTTGAAGAAAAAATAATCAGAATTGGTTAAGCTAAATGAAAAATAGGTACTTTATAGTACAAACCACAGGATGAAAATAGCAAAATAAATTATTTTATTATTATACATTATTTTTCAAATAATACCTCCCCTGACCACATGTCACTGCAGCAGACTTTGGTCACAGCGTTGTCCCATATGTATGACACCTCAGTCAACACCTCCGCACAATAATTTAGCGCATGAGTGACAACTTTTTTTTCATCGCATATGCAACATATGAGTCTCTGTACAGCTAGCTTTGCTAACATCACGTACCTTACCTTTCTTTAACCTTCCTTTCCAAGTGACGCTCAAAGTTTGACGAAGCGCTGCTGATTTTACATGTCGCCATATTTGATGATTTGTGATTTGTGAATTCTATTACTGACAATCAGGCAGACATCATCTCCCGCTCAGAGAAAAACACTGCGCATGTCTCGGAGTGCGAGTGAAAGGGGGAGGCGATGGGTGACAACAGACAAACGTAATTAGTAAGTCGCTTTATTGCTTGGATTTTACAGCGCCACGTTAAGTCCCTGAACTTCACATTCTAAAGGGGGGGAAGGAAGCGCAATGCGACTTGCATGTAACGAGCAACGCAACGGTTTTGTAGAAATGTAGTGAAGTAGAAAGTCGAAAGTATTCATTATTAAATCTACTTAAGTAAAGTACAGATACACGAAAATTGTACTTAAGTACAGTAAAGAAGTACTTGTACTTCGTTACCTCCCACCACTGGTCTTTATCTTTATTTTTATCTAAAGCAGCATGTCACACAATTAATTCTAGAAGTCGTCAATTTGTATGGCTACGAGCCAGCTAAGATAACCTCTAACTGTGATTAAAACAAACAAACAAACATGAATTTCACATGTAATGATTCATCCTTTCATGCCACTACTATAGGTGTAGTGACACATGTAGGGGTGTATAGGCCACTGCAGGTGTGTAGTGGCTACTACACCTTTATGGGTGTAGTGGACTCTTTCCTAAATGGAAACAAAATGGTGTTGAACCATCTGAAATATATGGAAAAATGTTCCACAAACTTTGAAAGTTTGCACATGTGTTTTACATATTTTTCCACATTTAAAAGATGCTTTTACTAAGTCCAACATTTTGCTATAATAATTTTTACCTGTGTTTTAAATTATTATCACATTTGGGATCTGTGAGAATGTAAACTCCACATGATCACATGTTTGCACATGAGCCTAATTTGAAAATGCTCAAACTTAATTAAAAAAGGGACACTGTTTTTAGATGTTAAAATCAATAACCAAACAATGTTATGTTTCTCTTGCAAACCACATTAGTAATTTAGACTTGAGTGGGATTTCAGTCTTGCAGATGTGTCCGATATTTAGAAATTAACTTTGTGATCCTCACATCAAAGTGATGTTTTACACTGCATTGCTGTGAAAAAATGTAAATGCTAAAATTAAATCAAAGAATATTTGTCTTCTCAGTCGTGTAGTTGTCAGGGTTCATAGATGTATTTCTCTTCTACGATGTAGGTCCATATAACACAGTTGACCCCCCGCAAACCTCCGGCTAAGTATCTGCTCGCCTTTGCATGAGAACACAGCAGCTTTTCCACCCTTATTAAAGACACTGCCAGAGTGACTCAGAGCCAAGAGTCCTCTATGTGACTACACCCAGCCTCTTTCCCCTGAAAACTCATCTTCTTTCTATCAAGAAACATCTAAAAGAGGTTAAAATGTACTATCAGCTGGTCTGCCCAGTCAGGTTCACTTAGCAGGGACATGGGGATCTGCCCTCTTAGTGTTCCACATAGATTCCAGGAACACCTGAGGCAGTGGGGAGGAATTCTTAATGTCACAAATGAATATGTAAATACCACTGCGTGTCATAACACATGCATTAGTCATACTCTGATCTAAGAACAGCCAGGATGCCAAACTGCTATCGCTGCACAAGTAATGCCTGAAGAATCCAAGCTTCACTGTGAAAGGGTGAGATTTGGAAACTTTCAGCCAGAACCATATCATTGTACGTTTCACAGACATTACCGCCACATAGGTTCTATCACAGAATGAGAGATAAGAAAATATGAATGTAAGGGAAAAGACAGAACACCTTTTAAATACTTCCTCATTTGTCGGTACTATCAGCCTAATTAAAACTGTATTTCCATTGGAAACTTTGATCCAACTCAACATCAACATCAAAGCAGTTCTTCCTTTGGTGCTTTCCCTCTGGTTTAACCTTCAAGTGGAAAGTGAGCAGTTGTAACACATCTTGTGTAATTTCCTGGAAATTTTAAATGTCCAAAATTACACACGATTTTCAGTTCTGAGCTTTATGTCCTTTGGACACATTAGAACGTCGGTGAACATAGAATTATTAACTCCGAGTTGGAATGATTTTTGGGTAGAACAACTAATGTGCATTGATGTGATTGACTTTTATCACAAATTAAATTCTCAAAAAATGTTAATTATTTTCCTGGAGTGTTACCAATTAGCTTTACTGGCAGGGAGTCATTTGTATTTAAGACTTTTTTTTTCATTTTACATGTTAATAAAATACCATAAGTTATTAAATTCCTTGACAACCAGTGGCGTTTAATGATATGGGCAACATGGGCAGCCGCCCAGGGAGGCATCTTGTCGGGGTGGAATGAGAGTCCTCTCCAACCTCCCCACAGTGGCCCCTCCAACAGCACTGGTCTCCTTAACACAAACTTTTGAGTGAAACTGTAGTTTATGTATACAATCGTGGCCAATGAAGTGATTATGATTCTGATCATTATGCCCGTTTTACCGTTCTCTTAAAAGAATAGATAGATGTTTTTTGTTTTTTTTTTCATGCATGAAATTATGACCTATAATTACATTTGGTCATGCATATAAATGTGTGTGTGTGTATTTCTAATGAAACATGCTGCATTGCATACCTTTATAACTCCTTCATTAAATCACTTCTCTAAATTTCTGATGTAATGCTGTAGGGGCAAAGGTTGCACTCAGTCCAGGGTTTCATCCCCAAACCAATGGCCAGAAATTGTAAAGTATGTTTCAAAGGAAAATTATATGGAGAGGTTCTACAACAGAGGAATCAGACATAGTGTTTATAGTGTCAGAGCCTTACACACCATTACTGCACAAATAGATGGAGCTGTACAAAACTAAGGACACACACATGAACTCAGAAACATACACATTCTCACAAGTGGATGGAAATAATTAGTGGAGAACAAAGCTGAAAAAATGTGAGTGGGTAAAAAATGTTGAAAACACAAGCGTGGTAAATGACCTCATAAACACCCAGACCCATCTCTTTTCTTTTCTTTCCATCTCCCTCAGTCACTGTTTTACAAAGATTTCAGTTTGTTTTTCCCTCTGGTTTTGTTGTAAGATGTAAATGAAGAACATCAAAAGGCTCTTTCTCTCTCTCTCTCGTAAAGCCCACCCCTCTCTCTTTCACCCACTGTCAGTCCTCCTTGGCTGCTTACTTTCTTCATCTGGTCCTCATATGGGCTTCATTCCCCCCTACTGCAATCCAGCCCAAAACTATTTCCTCTTTCAATTTCCAGGGGAAGTTGTTAAATGGTTTCTGAACCAAACAAGTTTTTTTCTCTCTCTCTTTCTCTCTTCTCACTTTTCTCAATCCTCTGCTATTTTTCAAACTTTTGCACTGTTTAGACAGCACTTATAAGATGTCAACCAAAAAAATCTTAAAAAATATAAACACGTCCTTGAGTGAAATAATAGCTAATATAATTAAACTTTCTATTAAGAAACAGATCTATCCAGAGGAGAACATTTGAAAGGGATGTTAACATGTAAATAGAATCATTACCGGAGTGAAAACATAGCTGTTAAGTAGCTTGACTGTCCTGTGGTAAACTGGTAGACTGTCTCACACACATGCATCCACACAGGCATTTTGTCCTGAGAATGCAGTCAGGCGAGAAGGAGAGCTATAGCTACAGGGCCAGAAAAGCATGCTCATCTGAAGGACAAATGCTAACCAGGCAGACTTTCCTCATCTCCCCGTCTCTTTCCCTCCTACCCCTCTCCGAGCCTACTCCATGCCCTCTAACCTTGCTACCAGTACAGAGAACAGAGAAAGAAGAAGATCTATAAATCCGACCCCCCCCAACACCACCTCCCCTCTTCTCTCCACTCCCCCTATTTGTCGTTAGCAGCGGTGAGGCAAGGCTGGAGGTGGTTGGTAGCAGGTCTTCAGAGTAAGCTGTGATGACAGGTGTCACTGAGTTTCATGGGCGGACCTGTGACGAGTGTCCTGCTCACTTACAATCCTCAGTTTGGCGCTTTTCACAAGTTACAAACTGATGAGTGCCAAAAGAGGGTAGCAGTATGCATCTGCCCTGCTTGTGTTCTCTTAAAGCTGGTATATGGTGTTTGCTAAACCATAAGAATACAAAAAACTGTGATTTAAAGCATCTGAAGAGCTACATCTCTCCACAGGAAAACTTAATTCAAGGGTATTCATGTGCACAGATGGACAGAAACACACACACACACATGCACACACACACGCCTACACACGCACCTACTCTCCCTCAAGCCTGGCACCACACACACGCCGGCTGCCAAGCCAGTTTAGTGTAGTCTGGAAGAGCTGCTCTGTCTCAGGGCAGGGACAATGCAAACAGTGCCTGTAGCTCCTTCATGAAGTGGGTAAAGTAGATTTGCCACAGGACTAGAAAGAAGAAACTCACAGACATGTCTGTCTTGTTTAACATGATCTGCAAAAAAGCCTTTGTCGGGTGGAGAGAGGTTGTTCACACTCCATAAAGTCTGCTCCAATGACAAATGATGACCAAACAGCTTTAATTAGGGTTGCTTGGTTTCTACATGCACATGGTCTGGTGTTGGATTCTCATAATGGCATACAGTCATTTCTGTGATCCAAATTAATTGTAAGAAAACATCATTGGCTTGTTTCTGCCACTTTTTAAGTGTCAGACACTGCTTGTTATGTCAGTTTGTGTTGTTGTCATGTGAGATCACAGGGTTTTCATGCTTTTTTCACACTTAGCATGTGATGAGGACAGGGAAGTGCTGGAGGAAGGCTGACAAATTCAGGAACAACAATCATCTTATTCCCAAATTAATCATGAAGATCATGACTTACAACTAATAATGGTGTTGTTTGGGCAAAAATAAACATTATAATATCATATAGTATCATGAGCCTCAAAAGTATGCAAGCAGTTTTCCAGTTCTGATTTTCAGTAAAAAAAAACAAAAAAAAAAAAAAAACATGCAGTCTCAGCTGCTAGGGACAATCCTCTTATCCCACTCAGCTCCCCTAGTTATGTGATCATAGCATGAAAAATCAGACAGCATGGCACGGGAGGAGATGACCATTCATCAGATCATGACAAGTGCTTCATTTCCATCACACTATGACACCCATTGTGCATGCACATACTGACGAAGACTCTCCTTTGTGTTTGGAGAAGGGGTTGCCCTACCTTCTTTTATCCCAGAGCCTCAGTTTCAAAAGGGTTAATGAGCGCAAACTTGGAACGACTATTTTCTGACAGGATGGCTGCCACAAAACCTCTGAGTAACGCTGCTAAAGCTCGCATATCCACTGGAGGCCCGTCCTGCAGTCAGTCAGCATACACACTACTCCTTACTAACTCTTTTCCCTCTGAGCTGCCTGTCCCTGCTGTGGCAAACAAACGGTCAAAGCCCACTTCCACCTTTTCACACTGTGGCGTGCTCAAAGGGAAGCTGGCAGGGGATGCAAAAAGCGCTGTGTTTGTTTAAACATGCCTTTAAAAACTAGGGGGGGGGGCTGTTAAAAGGGAGGCAAGAAGGGCTCTGCTACAGATAATGGAATATGTGCAATGGAGCTGCTAAGTAGGGGCTGCTTCAAGTCTTACTGTAACTGCTTAAAGCAATTAAAAATTACATCAAAGATTTTTAAGAGCAATAATCCCTTTCATTGTGCATAATGATGAAGCAGAATGAAATACCGATAATTTGTCAATACTTCTACTTTAATGACATTCTTTTTTTGTTGTTGTTTATGTGATCTTGATATGTTGTGGCCAATATTTTTAAATATCAAAGGAATTTGTGGTTTGAGTGACACATTATGGGATCATTTATGCATTTATTTATTCATAATCAATAAATGTGCAGTTTTGTCAGTACCCTTGTTGACTTCAGAATTACACCAAGTCTGCAATGGCATTTTACATCTTAATTTGTGTCATTTCCTTGTATAACTGACTGTGAGTTAATACAGCCAGTGACATTTTCACAATTCACTGAATACAGTTAATTCACATCTGTCTAAAATGGCAAGCAAGTACAACTTATTTACTATCTTTTAGTTAATTTTGCAAAATATTTTTTTATTCTTCAGAATCTTTTAATTTTACGTCTATAATATATCTTGCCTGTACTGTTAAAAAAAAGTCAGAATCTCATCATTCATTTGAACAGATTCAATGGAGATATTCATTAAAATTACTTTCTTTTGTTTTTACTGTATTGGTGGAGCGTATGAGAGTAAGCATGTGTTAAGTTATTTTGCATGTCTAATAAGACAGTTTTTTCATGGTTGATTTTGTGCAGAACTGCAGAAAGACACAGTCCTGATCTGTTTGTCACGCCTGGATTCTGTCACAGACTTGTCATCATATCTATCTGGCTGTTTCAGTGCCGGATAGAACCCAACCAAATTAGGTTAATTTGCAAGAGTAATGAGTGTGTTTATAATGTACTAATTAGACTCTAAACAAGAACCTTCAGAATCTTTTGTCCTAAATTATTTAATCTTTACTTGGACTTTAATGCATATGTGACATTTAAATATAATTTAGAACGTATTTAGTTTTCCTATCAGAAACTTAGTTATGACTTTTAATAACAAAAACAAAAGTTTAGGCAATTATTACCTAATTTATTTAGCACACATTTGTCATCTGTGTTAACCATCTCCCTACAACGAGACACTCAAGTAGGCTATTTGCATTTATGCAGATTAAACTAATCTGTTGATCTCCATGTCTGTCTAATGAAGAAGGCGTCATGGTGTGTAGACACGAATGTCTGTGTGCATGAAGAGGATGGGTTAATTAGGGAAACTGCGCTTGGGCTTCCCTAAAAGGTCACACGTTGCCAAGGGCTTGAATACATTCGCCATTCTTGACATGCCACGAAGTGACAAGTGCAATAACAGGATTCGCCCCTCCACCCCCATTTATTTATTTATTTTTCTGCAAAAAGACGACATGATGGAAGGAGGTTTATTGATTCAATGGCTTAATGTTCTATACTTTCTTTGTTCTAATTGTCCTCATTATTACATAGCCCATGGAGAGTTACTGCATTACTTCAATTCATTTAGGCCATTTGCTTTTGGAAAAAATCCCCCTTATTGAACCAGTGCAGCAATAACCTGCTTAGGACTTCATGTACCTTAAAAAACAACATGCCTGCCTGCATGGCCTGTGAGGTGAGCATACTTAAATGTTGTCCCAGTCATGACAAGTGTTGAAAACAAGACATACTTTATACAAAGAACACTGGTTCTGTCACAAGACTCTGAGTTGGCTGTAAAAAATGTTTCCTTGCTTCATATTCTCTTTAGTCACTGAGGCTGTCTTCTGTGAGGGTTCCTACTTCTTCATCTCAAGAAATGCAGCGTACCTGATAAGGTACATGAGTGAAATGTATTAAACCCATGTGGTTTCATTGAGACAGCGTGTAGCAATGAAACATAACCTCATGCTAGCCTTACAGAATATGATAATAAATTTTTAAAAAGGTGCTACTTAGGGGTGTAGTGATAAAACAAGGCCAGGTTTTAGTGAAAGCAACTTTCACTAAAAGTCTTTACGATACTTTACAATAAAAGATGGAATTTTTAAAAATGCCTTTAAATAAAAAAATCACTAACCATGGTTTAAACTAAATGTAATAAGTGTATAATATATGGATCTAAGTTTGACCAGTCCATATAATGTGGTTTTGTGCTGTAGGGGGACTACCTAAGGTAGGTAAGTTTTTTTTTTTCCATTTTGTGTTTTCATCAATGGAACTAAGTTTTTATTAATTAATTTAAAACAAGCTCTGTTTTTCTCAGAGTTGAGGACAATACAGAGTCACTTTGGACACACCAGCATGCATGCACACACTCACAGCAATGTGTCAGATTCACCTAGTGTGCAGATTTTTGGATTATGGAGTGAAGCTGGAGTAAGGCTACAGAATCTGAGCGTGCAAGAGAGAATATGCAAACTACAAACAGAAAAGTCCAATCCAAGGGAAGTTTTGCAAGAAGCCAGCATCACTTACAATTGTTCAGCTTAAAACTTCAATCTATCACTTTCCCTTTGAAAAACAATATTTACAATCACACAACAAAAAACCTGAATGGCTATAAGGCTAGCCACAAAACCATATTTTTAGGAACAAATTAATCCAATGTACCCTAGATGAAAAGTTGTCCATAACAAGACATAAGTCTTATAACAATGTTAACTTGCATGAGCATTTTTAATTCATATTAATGTTGCAAAAGTTGTAATGCTGATACATTTGAATAGTAGAGAGATGAATGTTGTCATAAACATTTATACCCTCCCCCTTTCTTTCTGCTGTGCTGCAGGTGGTTCACCACAACGGAGTCTAGCGTCAATGCTCAGGCTTGTTAGCATGACATCCCATGACGGCAGATAAATGTATTTCCGTAAGTTGTTTCTCTGCTATTAGCACATTTAGTTTTGTGTACACAGGGTTAATTGACAGCACTAAGACAGTCCCCGTGGCTCTGACTGACTGGGAGCTGTGCATTTCTTCAAATGGCATTGGTAGCACTGGGAGGCAGTGGTGGAGCTTTATCTTTTCACAGATTACTTGTCTGATATTACTGTCACAACATGTGAAACTTTTAATAAACATTTAATAAAGATTGTTGTGCAAAGTTACATTCTGCAGCTTTAAATGTCACAAATAAGCTACAGAAGGAATCTGTGAAGGAGCATCTATTATTTCACAGCACTGTAAATGAACTTAGTGTTAATGTGAACTCACATTTCTATCAATCAGCTCCTGTACAAATAAGTCGGGACTTTTTAGGGAAGCTTCTAAGTGTGTTTGAAGAGTTGTTGGTCTATCTCTGGTTCTATCTCAAACATTCAAGGGTTTAGACGCTAACAACTGGGCTGGTATTAACAGATTTCATACCACCTATTGTGGTGGACCATGAACTGGAATGGGCCAAATCCCAGTCTGGGACAACTTAACCAAACCATGGTATCTCACTTTGTTTGAATAATATAAAAAGAGAAGTTTTTTGCTGACATTTGAAATGACACAAAACAAACAAGCACAGTGTATGTTAGGCAACTGCTCCAAAAGACAAACATGCAGAACTGAATAAATGGATTACATGTTCCACTTGACAAAGTAGCTTTCTGCACCTCTGGGATTTTGCAGTTTGCCAAGTGTTGACTGCCACGCCCCGTTACGTGCATAGATTTGAAGGAGATGTAGGAGGAGGGTGCTGACTGATATTCAAAGTTTTCAAATAGAAACAATAATGTTTTCAGATTTGCAATATATTTTGTTATGTTGATTTTTAATATATAGAAGGAAATAATGTTAAAGAATGTCTTTTTTGCCTTTTATCTTGGAGAAAAAGGGTCACGGGCATAAAGATTAAGAGTTTTTAAACTTTTCAGAATTTAGTTACATTTTCTGCTGTGATTAAAGTGAAAGAGAAATGGAACATTTTGACCGCACACTAATGCTCTAATCCTGGATCTCTTTTTTGGATTATTATAAATAAATACTTCCTAAAAGCAGCAGTAGGACTTGTTGAGGTGGTAGCTATCAGTTACGCGCTGGCACCCCTTTCTGTATGATACAAGCAGGGCGCGCTGCAGCATGCTTCTGTTGCACATATAATATTTTGAAAACTGTGGGAATTAGACACAGTATCTGCAGTTATGCAGCCTATTGCTTTTCAATCATTTTGTAGTTTGAGAGAGTTAAACTTCAACATTGAGTGTCAAATTTTTATCTATACAAAACTGTAAAAGAAAATAACCAGGGAATAAAGTGTTATTCTTGTCAGAAACAATGGACAAACTAAAATGCATAATTCTTTTACAAAAACCAATTAATTCAAGTTCATCAGTATTATTTCTGAAAAAAAAAAATCACACATGCCCAGACATACTCTAAGTCTACTGGGTGATGCCCCCCTTTTCTCAGTCTCTTTGAAGTTTTGGACCTTGCAGTAAATTCTCCAGCTCTTTTATGCTTGTTCCCATTTTGATTAGTGGGGTTAACAAGCCGCTCCAGTTCAGACTAATGAGACTGTACCGTGGAAAGGGGTCATCAGAGAAGGGGTGTGGATAAGAAAGGATGAGTCAGTCTCCTTCCTGTTGCATTAAATTGGATGGAAGGGAAATGTTGTTTGTATCTAAATGAACAAATAAACACGGTGCGATAAAAACATCCAACATGCTAAATTAAAAACGGACAAGCCTTCTCTGTACTGAGGATAATGTTGACATAAGATTGTTTTGTGTCGAGACAAACTAAAGGTGCGTTCATTACGACATAGAAGGCCTTCTGCAGCCAATCCTGCTGTGGACAGATGGGAAGAGAGAGAAGTGGGGTCTCATTAAGACAGGATGTACCAGGATGCAGTAAAACGGCTACTTTCCTTCACTCTCATTCACTTTTTTTCTTCCCCGTATTTACACACTCAGTAGGAGATCACAACCAGATGGACAGGAGATATTGCTAAAGGAACTGAAAAATGTATCTTTAAATATTTTCATTTATTAATTACTTATGCTATTGTCTGTGTTTATTGCACGGATCTGTTACATTTTGTTTAATTTTCTTATTCTAAAAAAAGTAATTGAAGGATTTTTGAAATGGCCTGTGGAATATGATACTATTCATACAAAACCAGACATTTAAAGATATTTTTACATTCAGGCAGTAATTTTTGTATGTAAAAATAAAACAACCAAAAAAAAAAGATAAGTGAATGTTCAATACGTTGAAATCTATGTCATTAAATATTAAAAATGAACACAATAAAGTCCTGGCCCTAACCCAAAATAGTCTTTTAATTATTGATAGCGTTACATGCCGATGGTCTGCAGTTCATGGATACAGTATGTTGCCATCACTGTCACCATGCTCCACCCATAACTCCAATACAATGATGATATCACAAAATAATACTGCAATTTATCAGTGCCGTTCTTGATGAGCTGAACAAGATCCTACATACTTAAAACCATTAAATATTCTCTGAGCAGAATGTGTATGAGTAGGTGATGAACACCTAGTTTCATATGAATCAAAAATTATTTATAACCCACTTATAAAAGTATGAATGTGTGTGTGAATGAGTGAATGTCTGAATGTAGTGCAAAGGGGTTCAGGGTCCTCTGGACTTGATAAAGTCGGACCAGTTACCATTTACAAAAGAAACTTCATATTTTATAACAACATGGAATTTCAAATACACCCAAGAAAATCTAAAAATAAGTTTTCCAGTAAGTACTTTATATTCTTTTATATTCCAAAATTTGTTGAATGATTTGTAAACCTATTGTTTCTGTATTGCAGGTTTTAGTTATTACTTGTTTTCAGTTGTGCAATTATGCTGAGAGAAACATCTGTAGCTTTAACTGACCTATTTTTATGGCTAGCCAGTAAATCCAGCATACAGTGTTTAGACAGCACTTTTTCCAGTTAATTTAGATTTGGTCTAGACAGCTCTTGAATTGACTTTTTTACCCCAGCCACTGCTGCTCACAGCAAAAGCTCAGCTGGTTGAATAAAAGTACAATGAAACTCCTCTTATACCATGGTTGGTATTTAAAAAAAATTTTTGAAAAAAAAACAACAAACATATATTGGGAATTTTGAGATTAATTACACAGATTCTAACTATTATTTGCTATGTTGTATCAACATGTAATAGTTACTTTCTGTTCCATTATTTATCCTTATTGAATATGAGTACATATAGAAGACCAGAGAAACAGTTGAAAAATGCAGAAAAGGACCCACACCATGCATGCTAAGACTAAAACATGGGCCTATGTACTGAAGCCATCATTCTTTGTAAACAAATATCCTGCTCAGTAGATGCAAAGTTGACAACCTCAAATTGCTTTAAGGTATAAAAAAACATATAACAGAATAAGTATATTTAGTATAAGACATAAACAAACCAGCTTTAAATGTGCTGATAGTACCATAAGATGTGCATTGGCCTGGACATAATCTTTGAAAACTGCATAATAGAGCTTCATAACTTAACCCTGGGGCTCCTGTTAAGTACATAAGTGTTTTGTGGGGGTTGATACGCACCAGAGACTTTGTCTGTCATCGAGGTCCTACAAAGGTTAAATGTCTTGACCAAGAGGTCAGACAATCATTTAATGAACATATCTCATACCATCCTTTGTGTGTTAGCATAGCGATCTGCTTTGATGGCTGGCCAAGTGAGCAGACCAATGAGGAAATGATAAGAAGGGGAAAGGGGGATGGGAAGGCTGTCTTGTCTTGTCTTCAGCATCATCTTCCCTCCCCTGCTGTGTCTGTGGTCATCTGCTGTTTTGTCCTAATCGGGCCACTCAGCACTGACACACAGCATACTGCACTGCAGTATTGCATGGCTCTCAGTCTCAAAGTATTGCTGCTTCTGTCAGTCTTTTGCAAAAAGGTTTGGGGAAAATAAGAAAAAAAAAAAACAGGGGAAAAATATCAACCTTTAAAACCTGAAAGAAATGTGTCACAGTGTGGCTGTATCTTTTACTTTGCAATTTAAATTCTTGCTTCGTTATTTTTTTATTCTTTATCCTATAATCTACCCATATATATTTTTCCAAATCACAGACAGTTAAAAGTTATAATTACTTGTTAGAGGGATGTTTATTTTAAGTATTACCTTCAGATATAATGTCAAGCCTGTTATGTGGAGTGATGTAATAAACATTGATCTCTGTAAGGAAAATAATTATATGCTTGAGTGTGGAGGGTGAGTCTTTTAATTTGTATTATAGAGCTCCATCTATAATTTAATTAGGCAGCACCTAAAGGAAAATAAAGAAAGTGAGGGGAGGGGTTAGCAGCACAGAAACAGTGGACATCAGGATCATAATGATAATTCAATTAAAAGGTTACTCACCTACTGATTCACTTCGGGGTAGTGGATGGATGCTGCTGCTAGTGATGTATCTCCCAGCTAGTCTAAGCTTTCACAACACTGCCCAACTGCAGCTAGCATTTCTCTCAATGTGTGTATGTGAGTGTAATGACAACAAAGGGACCCCCAAACATCTCCCAAGGCTCCACTACTAATTGGTTAATTAATCCTCACAGAGCTCGTCTGTGTAGCCAAGGGCTTTTAGTGTAGAAGAGGAGGGAGAGAGGTAAGGACAGAAGGCTGGAGGGATATGTGAGTGTGGGGGGACAGAGCGTGTTTGACAATGATATCAAGAGAATAGAAATGATCCCTCAAAGTAACACATGTCTCCCATTATGTTGTAACCACTTTGTTCTTAAGAAGACATTCCAGGTTTATTTTCATTTTTTTAAACAATTTATGATCATTATTTTATATTTGAATGGTGGGGTATTGAATAGTATTTTTTGCTTGGAAAGTTTTTCCCCCTTCTCCAGTTTCTGCTTAGGCCTTCTTCTGTCTCAATTCTGTCCTACTCTGTCTCTTTTGTCTGCTTTGCTGAGATGGGTTACAGTGGGCCAGAGGGAAGGGCAGTCAAGTATAGTATTTGTCTTAGTGATACTCACTAAAAGAGACAAGAATGTAATTTGCCCTTAGCTGCACCACAACACATACATCATTCTTGCATAATTTGTTGATTACACAGGGTTAAATTAAGAGTTTGAAATATTTCAGTGTGTTTCCACACGATATGATTTGGTTATTTTACTTTAAGATGATTTCTGCAAAAAAGTGGGATTATTGAGTTTTAGAAAAGTTAGTGAAGAAGGAAACAGAATTTAAGAGTGCTTTTTAAATCACCTTAGTTGGTTACTTTTAGTTTCTCCATAAAAGCAATAGTAGGCAGAAAAACAAATTTTTTCCCATTGAAACCAGACCTTTGGGAAACCCCTCATTCAGAGTCCTACTGATATCAGATCACTTCAATTGGAAAAATTTTCCCTGATTTCAAAACATTGATTGAATGATACTTGTAACTCCAGGCTCCCGTGTGGCAACAGAGCATGGATTCAGCCTCCAGATCAACATCAAAACTCTCATGAGACTCATCTGTCCGGGGCAAAAGTCTGAAACCTCATGACAATAACCTTTGCAGCACTTGACAAATTTAATTGAGCACAATTTAGAGGTGCACAATTTAGTTCAATGTGGATCAAGAGGAAGTTGTGAGATTGTGAAGCAGGTGAATTGTTCATAATTTAAGTTCTATTATTTCATTTTATTGTTTATGGGGCCACAGTCAGTGATTTTTGTCTGCGGAGAAAAGGTTATATGTATTCATCTGCTTGATGTGTGATGGCACAATGTTGATTATCCGGCTACTAGTTTAGACTGAATAATAATTAAACTGAATGAAATTAGATGCAGTTGATTATTTTAAAATTGGACGAGTAAAAATATATTGTGACTGGATTTTTTTTTCAGACCAAATGGCAGGCAAAGAAAAAGTCTACTGCTACCTCTGATTTAAATGTAAATATTTAAGTCAGATGTTTATAATTGAATAATAACTTCTGTATGAACTAATTTGAAGTTTTCCATAATGTTTAATATCAATTTTAATCATCAATAGAAAAGGCCAAAAAAAAATGTATTACTTATTATTGAAGATTAATACCGTCATCAAAAGTCTTCTTTTCTGGAACAACAGCAATGTCATATTTCAAATGGATTCCACAAATGTAAATTCACATGAGTTGACAATCATTTTCACTTTCTCCGCCCTTGCTATTCCAGAGATTTATTTGTGCATGTACTCTAACAGTTCTGAGATTTTATGACTGAGGAAAGTGTTCATGGATTCTCATTTTTCATTTTGGTCAGGGACTGGCTGTCAGAACAAGGAAAATAGTCATGTTTTGGAAAGCATTAACTTTTGAGCCCTTACTAGAGAGCAATGCTCCTGCCAACCATATCTCCAAGGATTGCAAGTAGTATTACTGATGCTTTGTGAGTAAGTGTGCGAATGTCTATTTCTCTAAAACAACATGCTGCTGTTTACTACTCAAAATATCAAAAATGACTTCATATTCACTGGCACAATAGGACCAAAATACATGGCCCACACACAGATACTGAACCAGTGTATGTTTAAATTTAGCAGGGAGTTACTGCCATAAGCAAAGTTTGTCTTTCACACATGAACAGACTTCATGTGAAATCTTCTGCAGTGAAAGACAGTGAAATCTTCTGCTTGGGAAGAGGTTCAGTGATTACAGTTAAAAGATTTTGATGACTGAAAGAGAATACACACACATCTAATCCCCTTCACGGTGCTGGTAAAACAACCAACAGGTATGGATTCAGCTGCTTCGTAAACACTGACTTTCTGAGAGTCTGCGTAAAAGTGCAGAAGTGTCCTAGTAAAGATCTAATGTGCATTTTCTCCACAAAAGTTTGTAACTGCTGTTTAAGCAGGCAGGATTACATCATATACAGCTTGACTATATTTAGCTTCAAAGCCTGTTGCACAATATGTTTGTATAAAAGTGAGTGAGAAACTTGAGACTGAACTTAATCCAAAACCACCAAATTGCCCATCAAAAAAGCAAAACTATTGTTTGGATCCCTCACAAAAACCTTCTTCGCCCTTCTAGGTTGTGAATGTGACACAATAATCAGACTGCCGACCTTGGAGTTCTCATCACTGACACGCTGCCACACCATAAATCAACCATCAACCACCAGCCGCAACACTGTTTTTAATTCTATGCTCTGTGTACGGGGATTCAGTTACATGGAAAAACTTTTTGTAATTTCAAGTTTTGTTTATTTATCCATCTTTAAATCAGGGGGAAAAATACAAACAAAAACTCTTTAAAAACGGTTTACTTTATTCTGTTTTTTACTATTAAAAGTAAGATTTACTTGCAGTTATGATGTTTTACTCGTACCATCAGCTGAACCTTACTAATGGACAAAAATGAGAGGCTACAATAAGTATTAGTAATGAATTTATTAATTTCTAAATGTCTGACAGTGGTTAAACAAGATTCCCAGACCAGGTGTCTTCACTTTATAAACCACAAAAGAGGTTTGACTCTGGTTTGTGCACCATTGGTTGTCTGAAACCACAACTCAAGCTTATTAAACTAAGAAGGATTTCTATGACAGAAAATGGTTTCTATAGCTTTAATTTCTGCCCTTAAAACTCTGTTGTTGCTTCTTTGTCATAAAATGTAGCAGTAACAAATTATCTTGAGGACTGTCTGAGGTGGTACGCAGCAGCCTTTTTCTTTAGCATATTATGTCAAGTGAATTTACTGACCAGTGAAACATAGTGATGCTATCATCATTAAAGCAAGTAGTTGTGCTTTATGTGCATGTTCCAGGTCCTGCAGGGAAATGGAATTACAATCTCCATAAAGCTTGTGGAAAGTTTGAGGAGTTTGAAGGTTTTCTGGTAGGTGGCTGCGCTGATTTTGGACTTGAAAAACCATTGCCTTGTTCTATCTCAGGTAATGACAAGTGCAACTTTAAGTAGACTGTGTGTGACACTGCATGGTATCAAACAAACCCAAAATGATTTCGCACTGACAGCCAGACAAATAGTTTGTGCATGTGTAATTTACCAATTAAACGATGGATACACAGTGAAGCCCACATTTCATGTAATCCTGGCATGTTTGTTTTACAGATGTGTTTTCCCATCATTGTCTCTTTCTCAAAATGCTAACTAGCTAAGATTAGGATGCGAATAGACCATTTCTAATTCTCTTGCTTTGTGAGACACCAGAGCATCATATTTTTTCAATTTACCACCAGTAGGCACTATGGTTGCCATTTGAATCATCTTGTCAAATTGTGTACTTTATGTTAGGGTTTTAAACAGCGTTTTCATGTGTGTTGTTATTGACAAAATTAATGTTGGTGTCCCACGTATGGCATTATGTGTCTTTGTCGCCTTGTTTCTTCAGACATCAAAGAACAAGGCGAGGAGTGTCAGAAGTTATTTGGCCGCGATGGAGCCACACGGCACGCTGCCATTCACTTCGAATCAGCCCGCACACTGAGAGATCCAGCTCAGCCTGCAGGGCACTGCCACTGCTCCACACTTACATCCAGAAACAGGGAGCACACACACCTACATCACCCCTACTCATTTTGCCCTGCAGATTCATAAAACACAAGGCCCCTTAATAAATATCATCACTTAGCCAATGGACATTCCTTTTTGACCTGCTTATATGTGTGTATCTCAAAAGTTCTGTGCAGAAACACCTGTAAATCCCACATTGGCATAACAGACATTGAACCAGACGAGAAGTGTCTCTTCCATTGATTGTTCTTCCATCTTCCAAAATTTCTGAGAATTTTATCCTTCCCCACAGGCTTTACTATCTTTCCTCTTCCTTTTTCCTATCATCCCTTTTCCCCCTCCCATTCAGAGATTTCAGAGAAAATAACTGAGGGCCAGATTAGAGGTTGGCTGCCTCTTTGCATTACCAGCAAAGATAAATATTCCCAGGATGACTCCCAATGCCCGGAGGATGTAAATGCGTGTGCATGGAGCTCTCCAGCCCAAAATACTCACACACACACCCACCCCCACATACACATTAAGACACAGACATGTATATGTAAGTATTTGTGTTATAAAGCACACTGCTTCACTTCTGCTTTGAGTAGAGTGACAGAGCAGATTGAGCAGAGGGAAATTACCAGCTATGTTTGCTTGTTGCTGGCTGTACTCACCTTTACCTGTGTGTGTGGAATTGTGAGTGTGTGTATGCAGCAGGTGATGAATGGCAACAGCTGCTTTTCAGTTTCAACTGTCGCTGGCCACAGGAAGACATAGACAAGGAAGTGTTGGTCCAGAGCACCAGGGACAGCTGTGTTTTCCGGATTACTTTATCCCTTTCACGCATGAATTATGATCCTTTATGTCGTTATGTCCTTTATGTTGATTTTCTTAAGGCATAAAAGAAAATGTGGGAAAAAATGTTGTAAAAAAAAAAAATAATCTAGGATTGATCAGTGTAGTTTCTGGAACGTGTGTTATAAGTTGCTGTTTGATAAACCTGACATTCAAATACTTAAAGCATAAAAATCCTGCCATCATCCATCATTAATTTACATTGAAACATCAAACTCTGGTTTTATTTGCATGTTTTGTAATAAAATAGAGTAAAAATAACCTTTATTGTTCCTCAGTGAGGAAATTACAGCAACAAGTGACAGGCAAGTGTGCGGGGCATAATCTTATGCACTTACAAGCACTTTCATTGGTAAAATGATCAATTAGTTAAAAATTTATTTTTAGCTCCCAGTTTTACAAAAAACTTGAACATGTTACATAGAGTATAAAAGTTAACCAAATAAAATAAATTATATGTCTTCAAAAGATTGTATTTGGCTGTGAAAATACAGTAAACTCAAAAATGTAAATTTTAGGATTACCAGAGAAAGGCCATTTTGTATTTCTACCTTTGGAGTCCAGAGATGGGCCGACTGACCTGAAGGATTTTAGCTAGCATCCTGTAAGCAGTTTTGCATGATTTTCCACTCCTCCTTTCTGGCCTGACGGTCAATGGCCACGTTTACAATTGAAGAAGGGATGCTAATTTGAGCCATCAGAATCGTCAGTTTGGACTCAGGTCTTTTGACCCTCTTTCGGGACTTCAGGGGAGAGGTCGAAACCCTGGTACTCCCAGTGTTATTAATGAGAAAGAATAAAATATTAGCATTTCTGTAAAACTGTATGATAAATGTGTAGGAACCATTTTAATAATGTGCTTCTTGTATCTTATGTTTCTATTCGAGATAAAAGAGATTAGTTACATTCCTAACCTTTCTTTTTTTAAATAAATAAATAAAAACAGAAAAAAAAATAAAAATAAAGAGCGTGACAGAAAATATGAATTAAATGAACCTTGTTTAGCAGCAGTTATTTTATCTTGTGGATCTTTTCACAAACTTATCTTGACATCATGAGGAATAGCGTTGCAGTTGTATTGCTTTTTCAGCTGCATGACACAACACAGTTTTAAACAGCGTATCTTTTTGCAGAGTACATGTGTATTTCTTAAGAACAGATAGCAAAAATGCTTTAGTCAATTACATAACTATTAGCTACATAACTTGACAGAAATTTTACTCTTAGGTGGTTTATTGATGTGCAAGAACAATTGCTTATGTTACTGTATTGAGCCCCGCTTATGCCTTGTGACAATCTTTACAAAAAAAGGGGGATAAACACAACCTTCTGAAATGACAGAACACATTCCCCACAGTCACTTTACCAGCATTTTTGTTGCGAGATAACTAACAATGGGGATAGATTCCCCAAATGTCTGACATTCTTAGAGAAATATTTCATAAGCTCTCAAGAGTTTCTGTTAAAGCTTCACTCTGAAAGAGAGTTAAAAAATGGTAAACGAATCAAGTCTTAAGGTGAGAAATGGTCTTTAAACCAAAATTAGTACAGAATAAAACACAATTTTTTTTCAACTAATCACAATTTTAACTTTGTTTATTTAGAAAAAGGTCTGTACACACTGTATTTTCGTTGTTCTGCATGTGTCATTTGGGAGCGTAATCATACACCTCCCAACAAGTTCTAAATCACATTTTGACATGACCGAATATGATTTGTTGTTGTGCTCTTTGCAACTGCACCTTAAATCAGAAAAATCTAAACTTTTCATTTTAGTAATGCATGTACCCAAAGTGAAACATGATTAGGGTTAGGGTCACCAGTAGCTCAGGAAGATAGAAAAAAGACTCGCTTCTGTAAGGATTTATAATGCGTCTGTTAATTAAAACTTTAGTTTCTGGTAATGTTTTACTCTTTCAAGCCTTTTCAGCTTCTGTTCACACTTAAAAGGCTAGTTTCTTCCAAAGAGACACAGAACCATTTAACTCAGTCACATTTCTTTAATATTCTTTTCTTTTCTTATTAGCTGAATACCACCAGCAGTGCAGGATGAGCAGCTGCTATAAATAGGCAACTTGAGTAGGCTGCTAACCTGCAAACAGATGAGGTATATTAAACATCACAAACTACAATGAGTTCTTTTTTAACTTTAAGTATCTAAGCAGTTTTTACCCAAATCTTGCTGTTAATGTTTTACTTTTAACTTTACATTGAACAAAACAATTAAATTAGCTGTATTGTAAACTGTGCATATTATTCTGTATCCAAAGACTTGACAAATACCGTATATTCCATAAGAGAATCAAGCTTTAGCTTCAGTCATGTAAACTTTGAATAATTTTGTCCATTTCTTACCAGTGGTGCCTCGATGGAAGCTTTCAGCTGAAGCTTTGTATCTGAAGAGAGTTTATCACCTGAACAGGGTTTATTTGTAGATTTGTTGGCTGAGATTGAGCAAAGAAAGGAATGGGCGTGTTTGATTCTGTGTAAAGTGCACACAAGTTGGGTGGAGATAGTGTAAACTGTCAGAGTCATCAGATTTGCTGGTTTAACTTGACAGTTTCAGAAGTAACATAAGTTTTTTGTTGTTTTTTTTTGTTATGACTAGTGATTACTGATCACTGAATATCATGCTCTGCTAGAGGCCCTTTGAGTTCATATAGGAATGTTGGTCCAGACCTTGCGAACATAATTCCTGCAAAGTAGCATAGGTTATAGGAATAAGATGAATGCACCAAAATCTTAGAATATATTGAGAGAGAATAACTGATCTAAGAGCTTTTAAGTTGATCCAAGATTTAATGAGTCTCAAGTCAAGACAGGCAACTGTTGAGTCAAAACCCAAGTCTTAAACTTGGAATTTCAAGTTCTTTCTAGTCTTTTTTTTCTTTTAACAATGTTGCAATAATATGTTAAATGTAAATAACAGATCATGTTTTTTAATCTGTATTGCTGAAATATACAGTATGCAACCTAGGTACAAAGTACCAAAAAAATTATTCTAAAATAACTTGCTGCACTGCAACTCGCACACACAGAGTGTGGAGAAAGGCCATTGGTATTCATTAAAATAAGTAAAATAAATTAATGGTGTGCACGTTTCAAATAATATCTGAAACGTGCACACCACGTTTCAGATATTAACGTGGTGTGCACATTTGGAAAATTTTGCACATTTGGATTTTGTGCAAAATGTCAAGTATTTTCAGGAAAATAGATTTAAGTTCAATTCAAGACCCGACCAAAGGTGTAAAAGTAAGAGTCAAGTCACAAGTCTGAACATTTGGGTCCAACTCCTCACCTCTGGAAAGCGCCATATAAGTACAGTCCATGTACCATTACCCTACTGAGATGTTACATCTGAATGCAGTGCAGTCTAGTTACATACTTTCACAGTCTGATTCAGCATTAAACTTTAAATTAAATCCTACACTGGTCTTTATAGTGTCACTACCACAACATTTTGTGGAACTGTAATTCATACTCTGGTATAATTCATCTGTGGGGAAGCCCTGAGGAAATCTAACCTCATGATCTGAACTGCCTTTGCTGCTCTGCCCGGAGAGAATCAACGTCTCTATCATGGCATCTCTTCAGAACACTAATTGCATGGAAGAAAAAGAGTTGGCAAGATTCGGTCATGAGCCAGTGGGGGAAAAAAAGAGAATATTTCAACCGTTTTTGACTTTTCAAAGCGCTGGTGGGATCGGATCTGATCACAAGTCAGCAAGGACATGTGGCTCCACAGGCAGCAGACTGTGTAACAGTGTCACTGAGTAGCCGCCAAAATGAGACGGAATATAACATTTTACAGACTCAAAGATGTTTTTAAATGTATGTTAAAACAGTCCAAATATTTAAGAACTGCTCACAATTTATTGGTCCGATGAACTATATTTAACTATAAATGTATATGGACAGTAAGGGTTTTAGGGTTAGATCATCCTCTCTTTCAAAGTACTGCCTGAAGAAAAATAACTTTCGGACATATAATGTTGTAACTCTTTCTTTTAATTTACTGAAAGGAGTTATGCATGGTGTATTGTGGTAAAGGGGAGCAATGTACTGTATATACATATACATATGCAGGGGTCTATATATAAATATGTATACAGTATATATAATCAGTCCGTCTTTAAGATATCTGTCAATGCTTAAGTAATTTCAATGTGTTTCCCTTGGAAAGTTGAGTTACTTAATTAAACTTTTCAATGATTTTCTGATGTATTGAATGGGTCTGTACATTGCTTTTGTTGACCTTTTCACATATATTACATACATAAATATAATATACATAAATAAAATAAAACAGCTTTATGATTTTAATGCTAACACAAAAAGTTCAATATACATGAATAATTTTAAACTCCATGAAAAAATGAATTACGCTCCAAGGTGAAATAGGCTAATGCTCGCATAAGATAGTATCATACGAAGACCAGTGACACGTGAGTAAATTATTCCAGTTAAAAATATCAAGAAAATCGCAAGACGGCATAACTGGTGGCATCATGGTTGATGGAGCATCTGACAGTCAATCAAAACAATGAGTGACAACATAAAGGATGGGTCCAAAAAATATATTATACATCATTACAACATCATGATGGAATTTGATGGTGACTTTATTTTTGTCTGCATGAGGCTAGGAGGTGGAGCTTATTCATGAGGACACTCATTTCGGGAAGGTTCGTACATATAATCTTAATGTTGGTCTTGTTTTTCTCTAATTTATGTTGGAGAAATAATTTGGGGATTTTACCAACTGATTAAGGATGTTGGGATTTCTGAGTTGAACTTCTGGGTTGTTTAAGCACTGCACAAAGTTTAAAGATTTCTGATCATAGATTCTTTGCTTAGATAGCAACAGAGTGAATTTGATCATTTGGTGGCACAAGTGCTGCTACTGTCAGGCTGAGAGTGCAGCCATGTTTGTGTGCAGCAGAAAAATGAAGAGACGTGTCAGAACAAGACTGATACTCCCAAGCTGCACTTTTTTTTCCTTCTACTAGATACCAACGCTTGTCTGTTTGGACAAAGACCTAAATGAGAACTAAGCTAACACACACAAGCAAACACATCGACATGAGCTCATGCATGCATACATACATAGCGACACCAACACAACATTTTGTAATCAAACACTCATGGTCCTATTCACACTCATTCGTGCATGTAAAGATAAAAAACACATATGCAGAAGGATTTGCTGCTAAGGATCTTTGACAAGTTCTATTTCTTGTTTGGTTCAGAAAAGATGTGTTGTCTTAATTTTAAAATAAATTTGTGTTTGAACTATACATTTTTCTTTAGACGGCAATCTTTGAAAACATTCTGATGTATTCTCTCTTTTAGCATCTGCACATTGTCGCTGTTAGTAGCACTGTTGCTACAAACTGCCCTTGAATTGAATCCTGGTCTGGGGTCTTTATGCGTGGACTGTGCATGCTTCCTCTGTGCATGTATGGATTCTCTCCTGGTACTCCTGTTTCCTTCCAGAGTCCAAAATCATGGAGAAGCGGATATAAACAATAGATTAATGTTTTTGGTTAGTTTTAAAATACTGTGTAAATTTGTCATTTTTTGTTTGCCCTCCACCCAATTTAATATTCTGTTTCAAATTTATTATTAATGTCAGTATTAGTTTGAGGAGGTGAACTTGAATGGCTAGTTTGGGAATTGCATAGCTGATCAGTTCCTTTTACCTTTTTTTGTGACCATATAGTATTTCCTATTTTGAAAATCTTGCTGGATGTCAAAATATGAAACATTTAATATTA
Source organism: Xiphophorus maculatus (assembly GCF_002775205.1). Classification (NCBI taxonomy): domain Eukaryota; kingdom Metazoa; phylum Chordata; class Actinopteri; order Cyprinodontiformes; family Poeciliidae; genus Xiphophorus; species Xiphophorus maculatus. The sequence goes on along the minus strand of NC_036462.1, from coordinate 11,211,111 downwards.
TTCTATTGTATTGCTGTCCCACTGTTTCATCTATTTCATGTTGGAGTATTCAAAATATTTTCGTTTGGTCATGTAAATATTAAGAAGTTAAGCTCAAACTTTGGACATCTTGTGTATATTGTGATAAAGAGTGTAAAGTATACTCAGCTTCATGTACATGGAGCTTAAAATTCTTCATACTAGTGGAATATGTAGATTTAACGTAATTGTCTTTTTATTTTTCCAACATGTTTCTTTTGACTGGATCTAATATTAACATTCTGTGTCAGTCAGCAACCCAAGTTCAATCTGAAAGAGTGTCTTCTGTGAAGGGAGATAAAACTTATGGTTGAGACAAGGAGGGCTTCCAACTTCAGCTCAGGTAATGATGTCCAAATGTTTAAGAAAATATTCTCAGCAAAATAATGTGAACTTCCCAATATGGAGAAAGTAAAAACAAAGTCTAAAAAAAAAAGATTTCTCTTAGTATTCTGCCATTTAATAAAAATAAACAATTTTGATAATTCTAATTGACCTAAAATAGAAAAACATTGTTTTTAATTTAATGTAAGAAAGAAAAAAGATATCTTAATAAAACAATCATACCTACATTAGAATTATTATTTATTGTTTAAATTATTTAAACACACATTATTATGAATAATATTATAACAATTACTAGTATAATAATGCTAATTCTAAATTTGTCTTAGACTGTACTATTCTTCAAGTAGCAATGTCGATTGATATCGCGCTGTGTCCAAAAATGTGTTCATAATAAGTTGAGGCTTGGCTTAGCTTGAGATCACATTGCATGTGCTGCAGTATTAGATTCTTAGAAAACTGATGCTGAAATGTAAGATACCTAAAGCTGTAAGGCAAATGTGTGGGAGTATTACTGGAATAATGGCAGGGATTTTTTTTTTTTCTTGTCTTGCCTCGTGAAATGTGGTTGTGCTCTCATTTAAAAATACACTGAACTGAACATAAGTGCTCTGGTAAACGCTTCGATTGTGATTCTTCTCAGATCGTATATCTTGTTTAGTTTTTCTTTCTTTGATTTCAAGGGTTACAGTTCTTATCTGTCCATGTAAAACAACTAAAAGGCCATCATTTCAGTTTGATATCATGCATTTCATCAACTATGACCGCCATACAGTAGGTGAAGCCTTTCAGTTATTTTTGAATAAAGAGCACTGTGTCCATTAACAGGAAGATTTTCTACAAGAGACACCTCTGTTTCTCACCAAACAATCAGATAGTATACAGCAGCAGTTCTCTGAGTATAAACATGCTGAGATATGAGCTTTATCGCCCTCATATATCTGACATCTGGGATCTCTCTTTTCAGCAGTGGTTGCATCAGCAGAACCGTTGTCCACAGCAGTCAAACCGCTTTTGCTTCCCCTCTTTTTTGTTTCCCAGTTGGGCAGGTGCATGTGTATATACAAACACCCCTCCGTCATCTGCTCGCTCACTTTTTCTTTTTTTCTGTCTCATGGACAAGTATCTGTATAAAGACAAGCCACTGAGTATGGACTACAGCATTCTTCACAGAATTTTAACCATTCTTCCCTTTTTCCGGTATTTAAAACTAGTCAGTTGAATGTTATGATTTGAGAGATCCAAGAAGCTACATTAAATTCTGGCTCAATCGCCAACACTTGTAAAAGTCTAACAACAGAGGAGAAAATAGCTTTGCTGTGTCACTTTCCTCCTCCCACTGTTTCCCACTTTCTGTTGTTTAAAGGAGAAGTACACCGATCTGACAAGGGACACTGACACCTTTCATCACCCCCTTCCCTCTTTATGCAACAACTGCATTGTGGCCGGATGCCATGGGTAGGTACTGTAAACATCGTTGCCTTTCTCCCCCTCTCTCTAACACAATAGCATCCAACGTAATTGAGGCATGCAAGTTTGTGGCTGCCATATGCCAAACACGGCCGAGATAAATTGCTTTCGAGGGAGGAAAGAGTAAAGTAGAAAACTGTTGTTCTGTGATTAAATCATTCAGGAGTAATTCTTTCAAATTTTGCAAGACAAACAGAGCAGTTTAAAGATTTCTTTTTACTATCAGTTGATACTGCTACTGCAACTCATTTTTGGCTATAATTTGTAGGATTAAGCGGCCTGTCAAACTTCTTTTCAGTTAAGTGTGACATTACTTAAATGTGGGCTTTTCTTTGTCAGAGAAGAGCATATATTCCTCGCTCTTTAGCCTATCCTGCACACTGCAAACAAGTCTGGACAGCTTTGTATCTCATCCCTCTGCGGATAAACACAGGCAGGAAATGAATGCGGTTTTACAATGATTCACTCCATACTGGAAGCATTTGCTGTCAAAGAAATCCATTCAGTGCAGCCTTGGCTTCACATGTTTACTATTTTCTCCTGTTTCAGTAGATATGTATCTTTTCAGTTGGCTGTTTTCTATGCTTAAGTCGCTGTGGTTATGACATTCATGTAGTATGGTAGTTTTAGTGTATTATATATATTTTTCTTGTGAAAAATATGTCAGCTTCCTGAATTGTATTTTTGTGTCTTGACTTGTTCTCACACTGTGTCTATTTTGCTATTCTCTCCCCTTTCTGCTTTCCCCAGGATCCCATATATCTTCATGTCTCCTTTTAAGCTTCACTATCTTTATTAGTCAAAAGTCGAAGTGCCCGAGGCCAAAGCTTAAACCACTAAGTACAGCTGGTTAGGGACTGTCGGCCAGAGTAATGAGTTTTACCTTTAGCTGAACCATAAAGATGTGGTGTGTATGAGAGAGTATCTGTAATAAAAAAAGGTTAACAGCTTTTGTTTTGTTGTTGTTCTCTATCTAAATCTTTTTATATATATCTTATTATAAAATAAAACTGTACCAAATGGAAATACTAGTATTAACTAAAATTTAATGAAATTAAGTTTGAGAAACTTGTAATCCAAGTAATCCGGTCACCAGAGTTACTCACCACTGGTGACTGTTTAGGGATCTTTCACATCAAACTATTTTTCTATTACATCTTTCACATATGCACTTACCAACTCTGTAAAAGCTGTCACCATTCTTGATTCTGGCCACAAATGTTTTCACTGTGAAATGCAAGCAGTTGGTGAACATTCATTTAGTACAGGGGTGGGCACTCCTGGTCCTCGAGGGCCGGTGTCCTGCAACTCTTAGATGTCTCCCTGGTCCAACACACCTGAATCCAACAGCTGAATCTCCTCCTAAGTGCAGTCAAGTTCTCCAGAGTCCTGTTAACGACCTCATTATTTGACTCAGGTGTGTTGAAGTAGAGATGCATCTAAAAGTTGCAGGACACCGGCCCTCGAGGACCAGGAGTGCCCACCCCTGATTTAGTAGGTAACCAAAAATGTCTCGTTAACAGACCTCCAGCTGAATGTTTTAATTTTGTCTTCTTTTTTAGATGGAAAGGATTGTGGTTTTAATAGCAGTTTTCTATTGTCAAGAAAACTGCTATGCAAAGACTTCTGCACCCCAGATTTTATGGCCACTGTAACATAGTTTGGAAAGGTTTAAACAGTGGATGTTATTCAGTTTTGGACTTGCATTGTGAATTGCTTTTAACAAAACAATTATCCAACTAAATTATGTTAGATAATTATGTTTTTTGTTATTAGTATATATTAATATCAAAAGCACCTAAAAAGTCACATTCTCCATTCTTATCTACTATATTTTAATAGATGCTTTGTGAAATGCAGTTATGGCCAAATGTGAAATCAAGGAAATGAGATATGTGTTAGAACAGTTAAATTTTTTCCCATATTTTCAGCCTTGATCATTCTTGTTCTGCGATCAGTTTTCTGTTTTTTATTTACTTTATTTTTAATATCTGTTTAATCGGGTGCAGGGTTGTGCAGGTGCAGGTTCCCGTCTGCAGCTGTCAGTAAGTGAGAGGACGGGTCTCGTCTTGGCAGGTCTCCAGTACGTCATACAGCAACATAGAGACACACAAGATGAACAACTCTTCAAACACACACTAATACTTAACACAGTTTATAATCTCCAGTTAATCTTATGATTTATGGTACCAAAAAAAAAAAAAGAAACCTTTGGAATTGAGCTTTAATACTAATTTGACAAACCTAAATGGAAATCATCATATAATTTTGCATTTAATAACTAATGATGATCAAAATAGAAGAGAAAAAATGTTTCTATGTAACATTACAGAATAATTTGGATACTGAATTAAAAATATGTAATCTCTCACAGGGATAAAGAAATATAATAATTTAATTATGAGCCAACAGAATGATGCTGTCTATTTGTAAAATTGAAATGAGTGAAACAGAGCTAAGTAGAATTAAAATGAACCTAAAATGTGTATCTGAATATTAGTTTGAGGGGTGAAGAGGTGGATGGGGAGGGTCTGGTTAGTAGAAGATGTACAAATTATCTTGTAGATAAATATTGAAAATTCATTGATTTTGCCTAATAAGTACCGTTTATTCAGAAAGTTTTAGAAGTAACATGCAAAATAATTTGCTTTGGATCAAAAACCGTCGCCCACCACATTTATTTGACAATATAGGAATATAATAGTAACCATATTGATATTAATATTAAAATTTAAAACAAGATACAATATTCTCCGATATTTAAACAAATAAAGAGACCACATTTGGTTTGTTCAGATATTACGCAATTTTTCAAAAGGAAATCTCTTCTCTTTTATACAGATAAATATGAACTTTGATGACATACATACTTTTCAAAAGGGTCTAATGACTTTTAAGGTATAGACCAGCAGCACTGTACACACAATGCACATTATTTAAGAAGGATACTACACAATAATGGCCACAGGTTTCTAAGTTTCTGTCTTTCACCACCCACCAACTGGATTCAGTTCCTCCTGTCACTCTATCTGTTTTTTAGGCCACACATACACAGCCTCAATTTTCTGTCCTTGGGAATCAGCCATATGTAGACCACAGATGATTAAATCCCAACTGTGGAATTCTGGACACAAAGACAGATCAATAACCTCGACTAAGCCATAATCCCATTTACAGCAAAAACAACTAAGAGGAGTACCGTAACTGTTTTCTCCTCATGACTTGTCTATTGTCTTTTGATCCACGGAAACATTTTGGGGAGGCAAACTTCAGAGTGACCAATAAGACCACATGTACAGGGTCTTTTTATCCAACCCTTATGCTCATGATTTAGCCCTTGGTAAACCAGTAAACATCACCGAGAGTAAAATACAGTATATTTTGTGTTTACAGGCCTGTTCGTTTCCCAAACAGCTTGTTCTAATTACTGCACTGAAAACCAAAGTGAACAAGAACTGCTTGTATGGTGTTTTAGAGTTGGAGAAGTCAGATGCCTTTCATTAGATAGGATGAGCATCAACAACAATATGTTGCCATTTTTCTGCCTTTGTTTCAGGGTGAATGAAGAGGAAGACAGTGTTTTGATTCTAGTCATGTTTGATTTGGTAGTTGGAAATTAGAGCCTCGTTCACTGCCATGCTTTCTACAGTTTGCCTAAGGTGGTAGGGTCCATTTTATGAGAAAATACTTTTTTTTTTTTTGAGGCGTGGGTTTAGGGTGGAAGGGGGTCTTTTGCAGGAGCCCAGCAAATGTACAATTGTTCCCTGAGAAACCAAGACATCTGTTGTCTGTGAGAAGAGAGCACCAGGAGAGGAGGTCTCTGCTAAGGAGTCCTCTTGGTACTCATAGTGACTACAGTGCTGAGTAATTGGTAAAGAATCGACACATATGATGTTGAAGGAAGGCGTGTCAAGTCAGAAAGGAAAGAAAACAGGCCACCTCATTCCCAGAGAAAGGAAAAAAATAACATGAATACAGAGCAGAATAGGAGCAATGATCTTCACCCCGACCCCACTCACCCTCCTCCCTTTCCCTCTGTATCCTTTCCAGACCTAGACTCCAGACTAGCTTCATCCTTGTAATTTAGATTAATTTCTTCCACATTTTCCTCAGGGATTAGGCTGTACCTCTCAACCCCACCCCCTGCCCTTCTACCCAAAGCACGGCACACATATAAACATGCACAGCTCACCCCCTGCTACAGCTTCTTAATACTCTCATAATTAGACTACATTCCCTTTATGTCTAGCCCCACCCAGTCTTGACTTTCATACAAATCACCCCAGAAATGTAAAAAACAAAAATAATAAGTTTAGTTGAGGAAAGTCAATAAATCACTCCACTGCTAATGTCTTTTTTGGCATCCATGGGGATTTGCTGTTGACATTAAAGTTAACTCAACTTCTACTGTTTAAATAAAACATAGTCCAATTAGAAAGGGGATAATTATTATTCTAAGTAGTGTGTTATGTGACAATTGAAAGTTTAAGTTGTTTGACCACAGTTACTTCAGTTTTATTAACTATAAAAGTTTTTAGATCCACTAGCTTGGCAATGAATAGGGGTGCTAAAACTTGGATGCAGCAATTACTTTTGAATGAACTTACTAAAAAGAATAGTATTATCGGGACACAAATAAAACTGATCATATTCTTTAAATATTGTGGGATACCGCACATTGTGTTAATACCAACTATTTACTATAACTGAAGAGGGGGTTTATTGTCAGTAAACCACTCTAAAGAAATACAAACAAGCCTATTTACAGCAACAAGTTAACCAATACAGTAAAGCAAAGACATTTGGAGGGATTATCACAATGCAAGCATTTACAGACCCATTCAATACATTTAAATATATTTGAAAAGTTAATTTGTTTTAGTAACTCTGGCTTGCATGCACAGTGATATTTATGCTGCTTACAGTGTGATGCAACAACTTTGCAAACATGTCAAAGCTTGCTGTTTCGCCAGTATCAAAAAAATACGCTTTAAACAATACAAGTTCACAGGTCTTTAATATATTAGTTCTGAAATTATGGGTGTGAAACTATTGATAGTTAAGTTAAAGCTAACTAACTGAAGAGTTTATCATATTTGATTTAAAAAAAGTTATAATAATGGACGGATTTGAAAAATATTTTCACTGCAAGGTATGTTTTTTAGTTCTCTAGCTTCTACCTGCAGCTGTTTAGTAGCAGCAGGAAACATTTGAAAAACTTTGTCAAAACAGCATCAATAAAGTATACACAGTGAATACATATCAGCAATACTTTCAAAATTGAGAATGTCATTACTATTTACTTGGTTGTCAACCGGGTTTAAAATATCCTCAAAATGGGAATGAATTGACACATGGTCAGTGTAAAACTTTTCAAAAGGAAAATCTCTTGTTTTTCTGAGACAAGCGATTTGCCTTAGAAAGAAGGGCCTTTTTTCAGACCAGAAAAAGCATAAAACCAAAACTGGCAAAGAGGCATAAAACAACAGCACTATAATTTCCAGACAATGCATTGTATATTTTTGTTGCTTTATGCTGGGTTTTGATATCTAAATAATACCCTTTTTTAAGACTTAAGGTGAAGTTTAAATTATACTGCACATTTCACAACTTCCTCAATTTAACTGACCTAAATTGTAACATTGTTAAAAAATAATCCTAAAAGCACTGCTTTGAAGAAGAAAGCTGTCACATGGGGCACATGAGCCAGACTACTGGGTGGAAGTCATATTGTTTATTTCTCTTCACCACCACACACAGATAGCATAATGCAAACTTTGTTACTCTTTATAACACACACTCCTGAATATCCTATTTTTAACACATACCCAAGTTTATTTACACTCAGTTCCTGTACAAAACCACAAATTCTCCAACCTGCTTTATAACAATGAATGGCTCAAGTCCAGCATGAAAAATGTCTATTGTACTTCATAAAAAACATACCTGGCAAATTACAATTCCAGAGCTTCCCACAGAAATCAACAACAATTTTCAATTGTGATTAAAAAAACTGCTAAATTAAATTAACAACAGAAAAAATGTCATTTTGCCTGAACATTGACACAGTTGGTAACATCTTTGCCTTGCAGCAAAAATATTCTGTTTTCCTCTATGTATTTGCATGTTCTCCATGTGTGGGTTCTCTCCAGATACTCTGACTTCCTCCTACAATCCAAAAACATTTCTGGCAATTGGTTTTTCTATGTTGTTTTTAGCTATGAGTGAGTGTGTGCTGACCCTTGATGGACTCACAACCCATCCAGCGACCCTAAAAAGAAAAGGAGGCATAGGCAATAGAAGGATGCACAGATGGATGTTTTTACCTAAAGTTCATTATATAAATTATAAACATAATGATGTTTCCCCTAATTGCACAAATTTGAATTTGGACATAAATTATTATTTTTAACAGCTCAAATATTTTTAACTTGGCAATTACAACTCTTTCCATTACTGACCAAAATGCATTAAATTCCAAACCCTGTCTACACTGGTAAATTTGTTAAGACCTCTTTAATCATATTTTGTGATGCAAGTAAAAGAAATCTATTGTTTATAGATCTACAAAGAGATACAAACGCTTTCTATCTTCACAGAACCAGGAGCAAGCTTAAAGCCAATGGTGATTTACAGATAAGAATCTACTACCGTCATCTTTCTGACTTGTCGTTTATGACTTGGGATGTTAGGACTATAGTTTAACTCATAAAGTGGTTTCGGTGGTTGGGAACTGCAAGCGAGCGATTAGTCTGACTGCAAACGAGCCTTAATGCACAACAGATTTCAAACACATTTCTTGAGAGGAAGTGGTTGACTAAACGGAGAAGGGTAAAAGTTAACAGCAAAGTATCTGGGAATATTTGGGGTAAATCTTTTGAAATTTATTACAAAAAGAAAGAGGAAAAGCATTGACACAGAATTGTTTTGTTTGGAGGTGATTGAAATCACAATGAAAAATGTTTAACGAAACACAAGATCATGTGGTAAAATTGAAAAAAAAATTAGACATGACATCAAGTTATTCCCATTTTGGCACATTTTTCCTTTGTCCTTTGAGCTTCATCATGTGACTTGCCACGACCTACATTAAAAGGTCATGCAGTCAGAGCTAACTTGAACTACAGCTACAGTTCAGTGAAGCTGGAGTTGACAAGAAGGCCCAAGGCCTTCATAATGAAATGTAAAGATTACATTAGCATGTCAGTTATATCTCCAATTAAGGAGGTTTCTGAGTCCTTCTCTTTGTTCTTAGAAGTGGTGAATGAGATCAACAAGCTCACGCTTGTCTCCAGTTCCCAGCTACCTTAGGTGTGTCATATGGGAATTGCTCACCCTTGCTCACAGTTTAGAGTGTTTGACCAGTTTTCATGTTGCCAAAGTTTTAGAAATCACACGAAAAAGGATGACACATGGAAAACAGGTGCACTTGCAGCTTGCAGCGTGCAGCTAAAACTTTTTTCACTTGGTGGCAATGATCACAGGTTTTAACTGTATACATTGGCTGCTCCTTTGGCAGCTCTAGCCAGCTTTAGCCCTTCAAACTTGCCGATGGAAGATTGTCTTTGCAGACGATAGACGATGAAAGTGAATGGAATTTGTGTGTCTTCCAAAACAAAACCTCTCTTATGTGACTGAGTGACAGCCTGAAAGACAACTAATAAGAAGGCGAACAATAAGTTCTGTCTGTTCAAAAAGACATTTTGACTTAGGGAAGTGTTAACTCAACTTGTGTTCAAACAGTCCTGCTTTTTTCTTCCTCCGCCTATAGCTTGCACCATCATCTGCTCTCCCTGCAATTATCTACTCTTTCAGGCCCATGCATACGGCATAACATGAATAACTGAAGGCAGTTAAGGTCAACTGCTGTGAGGGCTTTGAGCCACTGGGTTCAGGTTGACAGGTCTGGTTAGACTGGTTTCTGAGGGGAGAGGCTGATACTTGTCTTACTGCAAGGGATCTACAGCTAAGTGCAACTGCTGCTGCTTCTTTACTGTGTGACATGTTTTTTGTTTTTTTGTCAAAAATTGGTTTCTCCTACTGACCTCCATGGCCGTACTTCTGAGAAAAGTAAATAAAAATGATAACATTGCAAAAATAAAAGTAATATAATTTGAAAATAGCTCTCTAAGTTAAGTACAAAATGCTTTTCTTCTGTCAATACTGCATTGGTATCATTAATAGAGTAGAAATAAATACATTAACAGATCACATGCATTCTGTCTTAAGTTTTCAACTTTTCTTTGGTGCAGCACCTACTAAAGTCAATTTTAGAAGTTTGTCCACTTTGCGTCTGTCACTGACATTTATCAAACTGCTCCTGATACACATAGAGACAGACAATATGATTCAATGTGGACTGGCTGGGCAAGTGATGATTAAGCAACCTTGTTTCCTATGCTAGCTTGTCAACAGTTTTTCATCAGTCTCTCACAGACATCAAAGGTGCTCTCAACAGTATGGGGAAACTTGTAGCAGTACACTGAAACAACAACAGAGTAGAAAAGGAGAGGCGCCACATTAGCTTGACAATACATGTTTGCTGTATCTTAGAACTGTAACTCAGGAAAACCTTCAACATTGCAAACCTTTTTGCAACATGTGGCTGAAGTATCAAATATTTTTATGTTGCTTTAGTTTAAATTTTTGCTTAAAAACCAACGTGTAACATAGATGACTTTCTGACACAAAGAATGAACTTATGCAATGTAATCAGTAAAGTTGCAGCTGATGTGATTTTAGAGACTGTGCGTCTCAATAATTAGAATGTCATCGCAATGAGTTGTTTTTTTCAGTAACTCAATTCAAAAAGTTAAAGGACGTTATAAAGATTTATTGCGTTGAGTGAGTTTTATTTCAAGCCTTCTATTCTGTTAATTTGGATAATTGCGGCCTCCAACTTGGCACAAATTTTTGTTTCAGACATTTGAATATTTGCCTTTGAATAATACCAATTAAATAATTATTTTTATTGCACAAATATTATGTCATAATCCATTAATATGTTATGCATCCATAGGTAGCAGTTTAGGTAGTTTAGTGAAAGGAGAAAAAAAAGGTAGACAAGCAATAGGCATAAGCACTGCTAAAGACAAATTTGCTTTGACTCTTGGAGAAGGAGCCTTGACCAGGCACGTTACATGGACATATTTTTCACTAGACTCGCATTCTGTTTTTAAACAGAATGCTGTGTAAAAAATAATTTTCAGAAGGAGAATTTGAGGTTTCATTTGGTGTGTTTTGTAATTATAAAAAATAACATAAAATACACACTTTGAGTATTTTAGTCTGTTTTCAGTTTCGGTTTATTCAGTTTAGTCTATGTGTATTGAATCTACAGAATATACTAAATTCTGTTTTTGACCTGAATTACTGAAATAATAAAAAAAAACTTGTCAACGACATTCTAATGTATTGAGATGAACCTGTACATCATTGTCTATGCCTTTTGTCTTATATAACACAATTTATAAAAATTCATGCCAATATACTTTAATTTACTGAGATAAATTAAAGTTGTTAAGAATGAGGGCCTTTCTTTAAAAGTAACTTTTGAAATCCAGATTAACATGGGAGCCGAACTACCTGAGCAACAAGAAGCCAAGAAAATTTTAGATAAAATCACCATCAACCATTTTCTTAGTTCAAAAATAAACAAGTCGTTTGACTGCTCTCCACAACACATCTTTGTCCCTCACATGATGCGCTGTTGAGGTCTACGCCTTCAATGAGCTACACAGCCTATTTGTGAAGAGCAAATAATGATGACTACTGTTCGCATTAGTTTGGTAGGGGGAATTTTCTTTGGCTGTTTATCTACAGGGAAATCTTCCAACACATGACTTAACCATTTTCTGTGAACTATTGCTGAGAAACTAGGCCATAAAAAAGGAAATGTGTGTTTCTGTGATCTGGGCAACATCACTTGCACACCGGATCTGGCTTCAGGCTTTCATTTTTTATTTGTATTTGATCCTGGAACTTTGAAACATGTTTTTTTTTTACATCTTTAACAAAAAAGGCAAATCATGCCCATTTCCTAAACTCTACTTGAGAAAAAAATCTAACCCATTTAAAAAAGTTTCTAACACATCCTGTAAAAAGTTAGACCATATACCTCAATGATGCTATTATTTACACAAACCCATTAAATTACAACATAAATTAAAAAATATATATTTATATTCCAGGACAACAAATTGAATAAAATTCTACGTTTTGACATTTTGAATTTAATGTCTAGTTAAAAACATTTTAAAAGAAAGAAATATGTACAAGTACACACATTCTTACGACACGCATTCATAGTAAGATTGATATTTGGCTGATGTTACCTCATGCTTTCAAACACTAATGTTGGAGAACAGAATTGTGTGAATGCCTGTCATCCACACAAACACTTACAAGGCGTCTTTTGTAGCATCTTTAAAGTCTCTGATTTGTGAATGAGCACTGACTGAAAAATTATTGCCAGACTCAAATGTCTCCCATTAAGCAAAGCATGATAACACTGGAGTCAGAATGGGGTGTACAAAATAATAATAATAATACAAAAACAAAGACAGCAGAGTGTATTTTTGCATCTCACTCTTTCGCTATGTCTCTTCCTTTCTGTCTCTCTCTCACACATAAACACACACACACACACACACACACACACTTAAAAATTGTCCTTTGCAGGTCCATTGAGACACAATGCAAATCAGTCTGGATTTGCCTCCAGACTGAAGGGGGAGGGTAAGGAGAGGGGTGCTGAGTGGAATTCACAGCCATTGCAACTCATCTTAAGATGATGTCCACTACAAAAAAAAAACTGAATGCACTTGTTCCCATCCCCCTTTAAAAAAACTGTAGTTGAGTTGGAATTTTATGGAACTGGATCGCTATTGTTTGATGGTATGTTTAACCATCACAGAAGCAGCTCCCAAAAAGCCGAGTCCACAGAATTCCCTATTTGGAGTCAGCACTTACCGACGTGTAGCCATCTGTGACAAATCCAAAGTTTTGTAGAAATATACATTTACATTGGAAGCACACATACACACCCACATACAAAATAAGCTCTCAAAATGGTAATACTAAAGATAAGTTTCAAAAAGTCCAAAACAGGGAGAGGGCAGCAAGAATGAGTGTATTCTGTGATTGGGAAATTCAGGTTTTCTCCTTTTGAGCTCTCATTTCCTGTGCTTGTCCATCTTGTCAGTGGACTTGCTCCCACTCTCTGAGGATCCCTGGGTTTCACTGCCAGAACTCAAGTACATCTTGTCCACTTGTTTGAGCGCCTCATTTAGGTAGTTCTGGAGGGAGGTCATTGCAGCGCATATGGCTGGAGAACCAAATCCATGAGTGATGAGGCTGAAATGAGTCAGGCAGCCCTGGATTCCAGGCTCCAAGATGGGCGCCGGCCTTGAGTTTCCTAACGGTGACCGGTCCTGTGTGAGCAGGTCAGTAAATTCTTTGCAGATTTGCCTGAGGGTAGAGAAACCAGTCAGGATAGATGCAATAATATACTTGGCCTGAAAGCCAACCCAATAGATAACACAGTGGGTGTTTCAATAAGGTAGCTGCTCTACTGCCAAAATAACAGAGCAAAAACAGGCTTTGAAAAACTAAAAAAAAAAAGGCAAGTTGCAACTTGACTCTGTTACAAGTGAATAAATGCGTGCAAATAAGATGCAAACCACAAATTAGAAATACTGACTTAGCAGCGAGGAGCATGTTCTTGCGAGAGTTGACCTCGTTGCGCTCCACATGGGGCCTGCCCAAGTATTCAGCTATTGCCTTTGCAGGAAACTCAGTCTCGCATACATAACCAAAGTCTCTTGCTAAATGAACAGCTTCACCTGTGGAAACAAAAATCAAAAATCAGTTGTTGTTAGCTCAAACCAGACACAAGACATTTCTTCTTCCAGACAACTCCCCAAAACCTACTCTAAAATCACACCATATTCTTGCGCACGAAGGGAAAAGTTCATACCGTTGTTTAAAGAGTTGGATGAAAAGAAAACAATTCCCTCTGACTGCTACTCTCATTCCTTCCAAAACAACTGCAGTAATTAGGGTGTCGAATTCTAAACCGGGTAGAAGTGACAACAGTGGCTCTTCTGGTCTGAGCTCAACATGATTAACATGCACTTTGGTGGCATGAGTCATGTTTTCTTACACCTATTTAAGTTCCTTTAGAAGCTATGCTCAACGAGGACAGAGTCTATAAGCAAAAACGGCAGACTTCCAAATATTACCTCCAATGGTTCTGAATTGCACCTTTTCCTTAGTCTGTGAATGCTAAGTTGAAAGGCTTTACTCTTAAGACACAAGTAATGAAGATGTGAAATATTAAATTTAATTAAATTTTCTCATCTTTGATCAAAATGTATGAGCAACAGTTTAAATGTTTAAACAGTTTAAACAGACTTTTGTTTTTATTTTCCTTATTTTAAATAACAAACATACAATTACTGGCAAAGAGACATGGAAATATGTTTATTTCATATTTGTACCCCCTGTCCCAGTGAACAGTGAATATGTGCCACCCTGTAATATGTTTACAAACATATTGTAAAGATGAGTGTTTTCCACACTGAACTAAGAATGAAAAATAATTTGTAAAAAATATTTTTTCCTTAAACACTTTGCCCAAACTAATCCAAATGTTAGAGCAGTGCTTATTTTTGACATTATCATTTGTCTGCTTTTATTTACTTCTTGAAAAATAAATGAAACTAGACTTCAAATGTGAAATAAAAATCAAATAAGCACTTTCATTCTTTCATGACTGGTTTCCGATTCTGTTGTCCAATGGCCATGACATCTAAATGTGGATTTTTGATGATTTCTTTACGACTAAATTGGTGTTGTTCTTATTTTACTATCTCACACAATATGATAATATCAAATTTTCAAATGTGACTTGTAAATGTATCAAGATCTATAATTTATCTATTCACGCAATAGTATTGCCAACCCTACATTTCAACCTGTTGGGAAGAAAGCCATCTAAACAGAATCTGTTAACCTGGAGGATGATTACTAGTGTTAAGACCTCTTGCCTGTGGAAAACAAAGCCAGTGGAAGAAGTTTATTTCCATCTTGAGGTTGCTTTGATTTGCACTGTCATAATGGGCTTATGTGGATAAATGGTAATACTGAGGGCATAAAGCACCTCAAGCTATGCTTTTTTGATAGTCTTGCACATAACTAACAGGATTCAGGCAGATGTTCAGAAGCACAAGCTTTAAGGTCAGCTGGCCCTCCTGGGGAGCTGAACACAACATAACAAGGCTTAATTCAGCTTTGAAGGTCTTGAAATAAAACAGGCCTCCAGTCATTCTCCTGCATAGAATCATTAGCCTATTTATAAAAATGAATGGGAATCTAGAGAGGGAAAAAAAAATATCCGGCTTCAGCCAGCGGCAGGTAGGCGGTTTGAAAGTGATACTGTGATCATATGAAAGTCTAACCCTATCAAGATGCATCTGCCTTATACAAGGTGACAAATTTTTATCTTGCCTATAGCTCATGCCATAAAGAGTACTACACCAATAAAACTTGGTATGAGGGGATCTTGGCTGGTTTGCATTAAAAAAATACAAAATAATAATAATAATCAGAATATGTAATTAAAAACTGGTGTTGTCTTGTTTGGGATTTTGAAAACAAAATAAGTATTTTTTACTAAGCAGTAACAACAAAATATAAAAATAGATTTTACTCTTCCAACACTAAACAGAGAAGGACTTATTTCTGAGAGAAGTTTGCTAGTTAGAAGTTGTCTGTCAGTCCATTTCTTTTTGGTGGATTCAGATAGCTGTTTACAGAAGAACAGCTTAGAGAATAAAGCCTGAATGCCTCATGGACATGTTTTTATCAGCTCAAGACAAAAGTAAAAAATTGCCATTGGCAAATCGTTTCTTCTATTCTTATTTTGACCAACTGGAGAGGCTACTCATCCATGCAAAAGATCACCTAATTCATACATACTGCTAGCTACTTAAACACCTCTCTCAAGAACAAAGCTGATTGACAGGCGGCTTGAATTGTTTTATGATTGCGCTCTAATAAAAACACACTATGCTGAGGAGAATGACACTCGTACATTCCCACGCTATCTGAGCAGCATTCCAGCCGGTGTAAGATGCAGTAAAAGTCAGAAAGGTACGATATGCTACCGAGTGATGCGTCATACCTTCTACAAGTGAGGTAAGTAGAGTGACATTGGCCGCCTTCCTTCTTCCAGCAGGCAAATTAAGCCCAATTTTATCCAGCTTCTCTCGCAGAGAACGACCTCCATTTTTTGACTTGGCTCTGCAGGACGACATAAAAACAAATTGAGTCCAAATCCTTGAAAGCAGCAATAGATTTTAGATGGACATTATTTCATTTTAAGAACAAAAAATCTCACCAATACTATTTGATAGTATTTTCTATTATTTTATGAGTTTTGGTGATAATTATTTAAGAAAATTGAACATGTGCATTAAAAGAAAAATAATTAGTGTGTGAAATTTTAGTAGTGCAGGAATATTATGGAAAAGAAGGTCTCACTCCAGGTTTAATATTCTAAAATATAAAGTGCTTCTCCTAATCTAAAAGAAAAACAAAAAAAAATTCGAATGATTCAAAAATGAAACAGATCCATCACTCAAACATGCATTTGTAGAGGCTCTCATACTCTTAACTTGTCATGGCAGAGTCAGTTTTCTGCATGGTCAGGCCGACATCTCTCCCTCTATATTGTGGGTGAGAGATCTTTAGAGAGGCATGTGTGACTAAATCCTCCCGACCCCCCCATCATCTCAACGCACTCCCCTCCAGCCCGGTTTCTGTACTTACAAGCCCCCTCCCTTAAGTATTTGACCTACATAAAAAGCGCTGTGTATGTCAACATTAACAAAGGCACATGGGAAGTGGCAAACATGCACTTTGACAAAAATAATTGCTCCGATCAGGGGTGTTAAGCACAAATGGTAACCCCCACCCCACCTCTTCAACAGACTGTCACTGTAACATCTGTGACAAAAGAGCAACTGCTATAGCGCAGATAAAACTATACATCATGCAAACATCAGCAAACACAATCACACACTTTTCAGACTGTTAGAACACGGAATGCCTTGTAAAATACATAAAAAGAGCACAAGCCAAGCTGAACTTTAAAAAACAAAGTATTTTCCATGAGCCACTGAGCTTTGAGCTATGGCTAATATTCTATTGTGCTATTATGATTTATATCTAAGGTTTTTATAATGACTTACAGATAGAAGACATATAACATTTAAGGTTGAAAGTAAAATCAGGTCAAGAAGGGAAAAAAAAATGTATATTCAATCCAGTCAAGCTGTCATGATAAATGAATTTAAGCCTCGACCTGCGTAAAACTCCTCCCAGGAGTGATGCGTTCAGGCACTCCGGGGGTGACAAACGCCTCTGGACTTCAGCCACAGTAACCTTGTACTTGGATGTGGAGCTCAACAAGGAAAGGCGACCCGGTACGGAGCAGAACACCTCTGTGGGGTTTGATACCATGCCCAGCAGTGACTCTTTCTGGAAGGGAAGGCCCAGCGTGTTGCCTTTCGGTAATGTGACAGGGCCTGGAGAGAAAGGGAAAAACCTACATTATGAACACAAAAAAGAGAATTGTGGTTGGGCAACAGTGATTGTTTGCATATGCCCTTTTCCAGTGTACGTACATAAGCTCTAAATCCTTCCTTGAATGTCTGTTTTTTTGCATGTAATCACAAGAAGCTGTGCGTGTGTGACTGTGTGTATGTACTGTATGTATGATTAAGCAGCTCCGAGGAAACCAGTCTTTGGTGAATGAGTGTTTACAAGAAACATTTTTTTTGAACCTTTCGAAATATTGTATGGTTCATGAAACACTGGATGCCTGAAGGTTAGCCCTCATTTTAAACACCATCCACAAACAGGTATCCACAAACAAGCTGAACCTCATTTAAACCCTTACTTTGTAAAAGACCTGCTCTCTTCTAAACATATTTACAACTTTGTTTTTGATCACATTCAATAAAGATTTATTTTAATCAAACACAAAAGGACTGACAGTCTGCAGACAAACAAAAAACAGTACAGCACACTACAATACAAAATACAGCTATCTTCATCCTCACCAGCAAGAAAGCCCCCCTGATAATAAGTCCTCTGTATGCGATCAAGGTTCCTGCCACCTCGTAGTCCTAATACTGAGACAGAAATCACAGAGTCACATGGGTGTTTCACTTCTTCCTCTGGGGCACATGCCTGGGAATGACATGCCATTGTTTACAAGTGGGAAAACCTAGATTGCCTATAGCGTGGCCTTCAGCATGGGAACAACATAATGACCCATCACTGATTTCCATAACATCATGGAGATGGGCTGCTTTATTCTGCTGCATAAATAGCTTTCTGCTTGTAATCGTGGTATCTATCTATCTGTCTGTCTGTCTGTCTGTCTGTCTGTCTGTCTGTCTGTCTGTCTGTCTGTCTGTCTGTCTGTCTGTCTGTCTGTCTGTCTGTCTGTCTGTCTGTCTGTCTGTCTGTCTGTCTGTCTGTCTGTCTGTCTGTCTGTCTGTCTGTCTGTCTGAAGTTTTATTGGACCCTGTTGTCAAAGCAGCAAAAGTTTCAAAACATGATTCGTGCCCCAATGGATTACCAAACTGCCCTTCCTGTGCAACCCAAACACCACACCCAACCAGAAGCTGGTCCTTCAAACAGCCAAACACAATTCAAGATTCAAGACCAACTCCTAAATTCCTGAAAACGTGATCAGAAAAGATTTGCTATAAAGAGCTTGAAAGATGATTCAACGCCTTCCTCCTCTGCTCCTTACTCAACACTGCCCAGCTGCCAGATTGCTCAATTTTCCCATCATGTCAGCTACAGCCTTCCGAATTTGAAAGCAGGGATCAGCTCCTTTCCCACTGATGAATCCATTCAAGCACCTTCACTAACAGAATAGGTGGAGGATCATGTCAAGCTTAGATGAGTGCATCTCGTGGCTACATGCGGATTATCATCGTGCAGAGCAGTAGTACAAATAAAAGACAAAAAGCTGCCTCCTGTGCACTGAGTGCCCTGACATGCCATCAGAAGCATGGTATTTTTTTGGAATATAGAGTGAAAAAACACAGTTCTTGTTGTATAATTTCCCATTCCTGTTAGTAATTACTGCATTGGCTGCACAAAGACTACAAAGGCAAATGTACCCCAGGCAGGAAATTCAAACAAGAGCACTCTTTTTCTTTTTCACTTTCATTCTTTCTCTCTTTTCGTTATTCTAACTTTAAAGAACTTGGGAAAACTTACCTTTTTTGATGACTGTCTGATCTGGCATAATAATACTGTGGTCATCTACATGCTGATTAAAAACACAGAAAGAAATAGATAAGGATATTTTGTTGATGCAACATAAATGAGTAAACTTAATTCATTTTACAGGGTTTAACGTTATAGTCAAAATTTGAGTGAAAAATGTGAAGAAGATGATATTTAATCTGGATTATTGTAAATTTAGAAAGTATGGAAAATTACCTAAAATTGAAATTTTAGAAATGATCAATCAGTGACTTTTTAATTTCTTAGAATAATCCACAAGGTTTTTAAAAATGCAAATGGGCTTAAGAACCTGCTTCGCTCATGTTCAGTAACTCCAAAATATACCGTCAAGTAGCTACATGTTGCAATTCTCTTACCTGAACGTCTTCCAGTCCAGGGCCCATGTCATGAATTCCCATATTATCACCAATAACAGAAGAGTCCAGGCTGTGCGGGGGCAGCAGCTCCGGCCGCCGGAACCCCTCTCTTCTCACCCCGGACGAGCCTCCCTCGAGGCCCAAGATTTGGCTCGCCAGTCCGCTCCTCCCGAGTCCGTCCTGGCCTTGCCGGCCGGGCCAGGACGGCTGCTGCTGGTTCGACGAAGGCGACTGGTGTATGGAGTTAATGTTGAACGGGTCGCTGAGATGAGAGTATGGGTCGGTGGACTGGGGGTAGGAGATGGGCTGGTACGGAGGTGGAAAGTACGGGGGCTGGAAGTCTGAACCAGCCGAGTGTGAGAGGGAAGGAGACGGGCTATAGAGGTGCTGACTGACCGCTGGCAGGTGAGGCAGCCGGGAGTTCCCATTGCTGTTGCCGTCATGCCTTTCCTTTGAGAGGGAAGAGACAAGACAGCTGAGCGAGATGGCAACTGCAGGGCAAACGGTGATATATATGTCTTAAGGAAATTATAGGTGTCATATACCTTATCTCTTGAAAGATTTCCAATAAAAATAATTACCAGTTGGGTGCGCATTAGGACTGGTAATAGGATTTTTCTTTACCTATTTAAATAAAGGTGTATTTTAAATCACTTGCCATAATAACTATAAAACAAAATATTTTATTTCATATTATTATTATTATTATTATTATTATTATTATTATTATTATTATTATTATTATTATTATTATTATTATATTCTTAAAGCTTTATTACATTTTATTTTCAATAACTGCAACAAAGTTTCAAAGTTGTAAATTCTTTCGATACGTTTTGCCCAGCATTCCTGTCCAAACATGCGTCCTGCTTTGTTAATGTTACAGACCTTTTCATGCTTTCCTCTTTTTTTTTTATTCGCACATAGAAATAAACATCAACCCGCGCAACAATTCGTGCTGTTGAAAACCCAACTTTTCCTTTTCTTCACTCCGAGTTCGTTTTGAACGACGGTATATTATCTAAACTCACCTCACAGTCTTCTTCATATTTTACGTTGTCAGCTAGTTTCCACAACATTCTGTCCGAGTTTCTCCGTTGCAAAAAAAAAAATAAAAAATAAATAAATTAAAAAAAAAACGAGAAAACAAGAAGAAGAGGAAGGAAAAGAAAACGTCGCCTTGGGTTAATCCAGGTGTGGAAAAAATGAGAGCTCCCTTGAGATCATGAACCCGATTGCTCTTCTGCTGCAGCAAACAGACAGCAAAGTTGTGAGGTGAGGGCTCAAGGGCAAACTGACCCACGGACTGACGCTCCCACAGCAGACAGGCTATGAGCCTATGAGTCTCCGTACCCACTGTGAGAGAAAACAGTCGTCAAACAATATTTCTCACCCCCCTTTCTCTCTCCGGTCAGTGCGCTCTGGAGTTGTGTTGTGAAAGTGGGCAAAACTGCTGCATAAGAAACTTGACTCCCTCTTTTGGACGAAACAGAGACGTTCAATCCTATTGGGCCGGGGAAAAAAATTAACTCTGTGATATATCTGCACAGCGACTGTGGGAGGGCGTTACCCTGTACAGGGATGCCGATGACAGGGTGGAACAAAACAACCTCTGATTGGCGGGAAGATGGCCCAATCAGAAGCATGTCCGTCTGTGCAGCCGTCTTGTGTCGGTGTCAAAAATTGAAACCCTCCCTCCAAACTTCTAAATCACTTTTTGTGTGCAGCGATGGATACAGCTTCTTACCACAAAACTAATTAGGTTTCCTGTGATTTTGGTTTTCTCTTCAAACGCAATGGGTTCCTGAACCGAAGGTCTTGTGTTTTTGAAAAGACAACCAGATGTTCTGGATTACAGTCCTTGTAAACCAACTGGGTCCGGTGTAAATCGTTGTGAAATAAATCCCCTTATCATTAAAAGAAAACAGCTTATTTTACCCGTAGCTGAACATGTTTCCTATCGATAAAACTTAAAAATGGCGTATTTAGTTTAATGTCTAGGGTGATTACTGGCCGGAACCGACAAAATGGGAATTAAAAAACGCCGCTCTGTTTGGTTTTTGGGAGTTAGTTTCCCCCCCCCCCCTCTCCCGTTAAAATTGCTATTTTCAAGCCAAAAATTCCCCGCGTTATATGAGATATATTATTTCCAACAATATTTTTGAATTATTTGATTTCGTATAGTCTTCCAAAATTATTATTATTACTGTTATGTAGATCATTTTGATAATTATTAACAACTTACTACTATACTATACTACTATAATACTATATTCCGAGAAAAATCCAATATATCCTTTTTATTATTATTATTGTCTCGCAGAAAATGCTGTTTTATTTGATTTTTTTCTAAGTCAGCTCTAAAGCAGCTTGAACGCCTGGCGACTCTATAAACAGGTCAATGAGGTTTTAATGTTATGGTTTTTCTCAGTGGTCGTTAAGTGCTCGTTTCAAACCACAACAAACCCCAAAGTTTAGCAGATTATTTATGTTTAACCAAAAAAAAAAAAAAAAAGAACGAAAAGCTTTCGAAACTCAAAGAATCTCAACTAACAACTCTTTCACAGATTCATTTACATCTTAGAGGAAACCTCATTTTTAAATTTAACAGTAATTTGCATGATTGACTTGAGTTTTATTTTTGACAGTTTGACATTAGGTCCCGTCACTGTCCTTTAGTCGGGAGCGATTTATTACTGAAATTACTACAATTTGACGTCTAAGCCTACAATGGACAGCCTTTTGTCCTGTAGTGAAAAAGTCTGTGGCGTCTATCCACCCAAGCTGTGATTCTCCAGTGAGTATGGGAACCACAGGACGTGAGCGACAGAGGATTATCCTCTTCTTTTATTCTTTTTTTTTTCCAGCGTGTTGCTTCTTGGCTTGTTGTGATGCCAAGCAGAAACAAAATGCACGTTGATTAAATATCATCCTCTTTAGCAGGCCTGCTGAGGGAAGTTAGTCACGCTTGGCTGGACTGTATAATGCTTTGAACAATCTGAAAAGTGCAGCTTGGCATAATGATGACAGTGATATCTGACTCATTTGATGTCAGGTGTAAAGATGAACTGGATCTGTTCCCGGGTACATTAAAAAAATACCACACATGCCAGTGAGCCTGTCCTGTCAGGTGATTGGTTTAATTTAACTCTTAGCAACAAAATGAAAAACACATTTTGAAAACGTAGTAGCTGAAAACGGATAGGCTTTAAAATCAACATTTTAATACAAGCGAATCAGATTCTGCATGATTCTGACTATTATTAAACCACAAGTGTTTCCGAAACTCATACAGCGCTACAAGATTACAAATCAGTGATTAAGGGGAAAATACAAAATAATAGGAATCCAGTCTGAACAGATAAAGGGCAATAAACATAAAACAAGTTTTGTTTTTAATGGAATCGGTCGTAAGAGAAACCCAACTAAACACAAGCACACAGGGGGAGGAATCAACTCACCCTCCAGTCTATCCTCTCCAGCACAGACATCTGCAAGGCTTCAGTTGCGGCAATCCCTCTGAGACCCAGCGACTGACTGAAACCATGGAGTTTTACTTCACCTGATTATCGTGCAGTGCGCATGCGCCGGTGTAACCGATACACCTGAGTGGGACAAATCAAATGTCACTCATCCACGGAATCTGCAGGTGTTTTTTTTTTTTTTTTCTTGGCTTATGGAATAAAATATTTTTTGAAAGTGGGAAACGAAGTCTAAGACTAAAATAAAATGATAATTTTGAAGATACATGCTAAAGTATAATGTGCGGATCTAATGGGATTATAAAAATGTAAAGCGGATTTTTAAACCAGTCTCAACATATTAAAAAAAAGGTAAAAACAAAGTTTTACAGGTTGAGGATTAAAAGAAAACGAGAGAAAAAGAGAGGAATTTTGGGATGAGGTAATTCCTCCCCCCGTAAATGACATCGCCCCGGGCTGACCAGAAGAATCTCCTTTCAAAGGCAACTGAAGCTTTTTAAAGGGCAAGAATGGCTGCTGTTATCTGATCTCCACCTAAATGTTTTGTTTGTTTTTTGTTTTTTTTTTTCCAAGTAAAACCAGTGAATACATCAAAGTTTCTCAAAATGTTGCTCAAAATGTGATTGATAAATCTGGTTAAAGGAGAAGAAGAGCGCACCTCTCTGATCCGCGTTCTGACCTGCCATGACGCTGCGGCCTCATCAACAAATCTGACTTTCACTGAAATTTCATTTGGGTTCATTTAGAGAGCGTCTCTTTATAAAGGCACCATGCAGACAATTACAAAACCAACAAAGAAAAGGTCTCAACATGTAATCAGCACCATACAGATCACACAGAAAGCAGGTAGGATGAAAACTGCTTGCAATAAAGTACCTACTTTATTAGATTGAAAAGATTAATTATAACTCAAGTATTTATTGGAACTAAGATGGATTAACCAATTTGCTTTTTTTTTTTTTTTTAATTGGATGTTGTTTTTCCATTCAAATATAGTTGTGCTACCTTTATGAATAAAAACATCCGGGCTCTACAAACTGAAAAATATAGCACAATTTTTGGTTGAATTTTGTATTTTTTTATTTATTTTTTAGAAAGGCAAACCCGCCAGTCAAAGCTTCTTCGACATTTGAAAGACCACAGTAGGCCAAAATGGTTTGAAATAAAACAAATCTTGTATAATAAATCAAGTGTTTTATTTTTCCCATTATTTTTTCAGCCGTGATGATTCTTAAACTGGCATTAGATCAGCACTTGTACCACTTAGGCATATAATAAATCTCAATAAAGGCAAATAAAAAGGAGAACATTTATAGTGCAACTTTGTGCTTAGAAACCGAAACCTCTTTGTATACAAATGAATTATAAAAATTCACGAATAACGTGATTTTAATACATACGTTGCCCGACTTAAATCACAAGCGCCACTGTGCGCCATGACTATGCATCTGCTGCCATCTTGTGGTTCAATCTTCTCATTACAATATTGAGGGTTTGTTCAATGTATCCTACTGTAGACTACAATGTAGACTAGTATGTATTTAACTCGTACGTTTTTACTGACCAATATAAATCATGTATTGCTGTGAGGAGACAGGAAACAAACACATCTAAAATCTGAAATGTGTGCCACATAACATTGTGGAATCACCTTTTGTTGCAGAGTTTGTTAGGAAACCTTTGTGAACGTCAATGTCCAAGTCATGCCATAGATTCCCTCAGATTTCAGGTTTGACTGGGACAACATATGGATATGCTTCCATCTTTTAAACCATATATGTTTGCATAGATATATGGTTTAGAGGTATACATACATACATATATGCATACCATAGCAGCTCTGGCTAAATGTTAGGACCAACTGCCTTTTTACAGCTTCCATCAGACTTTCTATCAGTATTATTTTTCTATTCTCCATCCATATCCCCATGACCTCTTAACAGCTTCCCCATCCCTTCTGAGAAAAGGCTCTACCACAGCATGACTCTGCCTTCACCATGGCCCACTGGGTTAGTTTTCCAATACATGTAACATCTTGTGAAGGAGGGCAGAAAGTTCAAATATGTCCAATGGCTTGTGACAAATCTGAGTCACAAAATTTAGTCACAAGTTGTGATAACTGCCAAGTCACCAGATTCGTGGATCTTTGTAATCCTCCAGTATTATCATTGGTCTCTTGGCTGTTTCTCTGATTAATGAATGAATATACTTTATTGATTCCAGAGGGAAATTCACATCTTAGTATAACCTGTCCAAAATAACATGCAACATTCTTCTCTCCTTTCATTGAATGTCCTGTTAGTTTAGGTAGACAGCTACGTCTTGGTAGGTTTGATGATATTTACACTTTCTTGGATGATGTGTTTAAATGTTATTTTTCAACTGAACTTTGCTGTAAATTTTTCCTCCATTTTATCTTGCGTGATTTTTTGACTCCACAATGCTGTTTGTTCACATATTACTGTAAAGTATATATGTGATATTAAGTTTATCGGCATTTGATTTAAGACTGTAGGAATACCCAGGTTCCATTTCCGTAGTGTCACATGGTTCTGAGGCGCCACCTTTTGGTGAAAAAAGAATGCAAATACCAAGGTGTTGACAGTATGGCTGCTTCAGACTAGTTTTGAGATGCGCGTTCATGACCAATGTAAGTAGTTCCTAGATTGTATCTCGTGCTCTTCTTGTTTTTTTATAGGTGTGAGGAAATATTTAGGCTATACTACCATGTGTTTATCATTAGCATTGCAGATTAATGAATACAATGGCAAATAATCTGTTCTAAACATTTGTTTCCTGTTAATTGGCCAATTTTTGAGTCACAGGGGCAGCTCACAAGTTGTAAATTAACTCAACTAATTAATGTTTGTAGGTCTGTGTACTCTTCCACTCTTAAAGTTAAAGTATTTTATTTATTTATTTTTTTCCTTTTTGCTTAGTGGGTTAATAACTGCAAATGTAAGCTGGGCATTTATATCTTTTTACACAATTTCTTTGTATTGTGTTTTAGGACTGCACAAAACCACCATAAATAGCTATATAAGCCAACTTAAATGGAAACACGACTGTACGCTCCGTTATTCTTCAAGAAATAGCTCGTTTTCGTGGCGTGCGGAAGAGCCAATTCTTCTGAGTTTGATCTGAGTGAACATGTGTCTCAGAAACGGAGGCAGGTTAAGCAACAGATTTTCTCACTTCCTGCAGAGCGCGCTTTGCTCCAGCGCTCAGAGTGAGAAAACCCAGTGAGGGAGGGGGGAGGGCAGACACCCACCTTGAAAAGAACTTAGCTTTTCATTTCTTATAAAATATAGTCGGAAGGCTGCGGGGTGCGGAATGACAAGATTGGTAAGAAATAGTCGCAGCAGACGTAAAGGAAACAACAGAGGGGCTTGCCTCTGGAGTCATTTGTCAATGTTTGTTATCAAAAAAGTTCATAAAAAAATCATGTCAGTAAATTCATGTAATCCGTCATCTTACACTTGAGTTTAGTGAACAACTGTAATTCTTGGCAGCTACAGGAAAGCGGTCATGTGACACCTCCTACTGTAACAGTTTACTTCACTAATGGTATGGTCCAATTTAGGGGTGTTTGATATGAACTGCAAGTATTAATTGGTTACGAATTTATGAATTATACAGTCACATGGATATTTAGATAGAAAAGACAGAACATTTAAATTATATACATCTATATATATTTTTTGCAGTATAATTCCAACATTTATCATTTCAAATCAGTTAAACACCCCCTCCCCACATAGGCAGTAAAAGACAAAACGAGGCGATTAATAATTTGTCTTGTGTAATCACAGGAAAATATCAGTAATAAGACATATTTCTTAGGTCAGATAACATTTTAATAAAATTAAAGTAGATTACACAAATTATCTACGTCATTTTGACTTTACATTTTTTAAAGTTTTCATTGTTTAGTTCCTGTTCATCCGTGAAAGCTTAAAGTTCTAATGTAAGTTAAACCCTTCTTTTATTTTAAGCTATTATTTCCATACAGGTGCTGCAAAATATTTGTAAAAAAAGATTAACAATAATTTTTAAAAGTCCGGATGGGACAGGCTGCATATTGTAGTTGACGATTCCTTAGCCCCATGGTTTTACTTTCTTTTTAGTGTATTCTGTCTTTGTGTGTCTCAGTATAGAATACTTGGAAGTCATTTAATATAAGCAAGAACTATAATAATCTATATAACAAATAGCCTAAGCTTTGTTACTGTTGACATTCAGGCTACTTTATATTAAAAATTGATTAATTTACCCAGGTGTAATTATTTCAAATCCGTATTAAAAATAAACTGATTTATAATGCCATGTTTTTGTGGCATTATTAATATCCAACCACGAGAGCATAAATTCTGCTTTATTTTGGAAACAGGGTGTAGAGGGCACCCCAGACATAAAGGCTGGCAGACGGATGAAACAGTGGAAATAATAAAGAGCAAGTAAGAGAATGAGTCAATTGTACAAACTTGTTGAATATGTGAAAATGTCACAATGAGAAAGAAAACAAATGTCAAATAGTTACTTATTCATGTCTTCAAGAATCAAAATTGTACATACATAGATATATTTCCCCAGTAAAGACTTCCTCTTCATTCAGTGTTCTTTCAGCCCATGGACACATTTTAGTGTGGAAAGTGACAGTCTTATACTAGCTTTAACCAACATCTTCACAAGGTCTTTGGCTTTTGTTCTCGGGTTGATTTGCACATTTCAGAGCAAAACATGTTCATCGTTGAGACACAAAGCCTGTCTTGATCAGTATAATGGTTGGATTTCCCCATCACTTGTGTATAACAAATGAATACAGCACCTTCAAGATTTTGGAAATTGGTCCCAAGGATGACCCAAACTTGTGAAGCTCCATAATTCTCTCCCTGATATCTTGGCTGATTTCTCTTGACTTTCTCATTGTGTCAAAGAAGCAGTGTGCTTCAGGTGTGCATCCAGTTAACTCAAAGGTATCACTTAACCTATCAGAGGTTTCAAAAGCCATGACACAATTATTTGGGATTCCTCTCTTTGCTTACCAAGATAGTAATCAATCTGCATGTCAACTTCTGATTGTCTATATAAATCTGACAGTTTCTTACTATTTCATTGCAGCATTTAGCAAATGAGCTAAAAAAGAGAATTTTTTCTGATTTAACTTGAGACACAGAAGAAAAGGAGTCTTTTTATTTGATGCACCAAAGACCAAAGACATTTTGTTTTAACTGTATAAACTTCTTGACTCTTTGACCAGAATCACTCTCCCTATTAGAGATGTCTTTGTACCCGTAGGTATGGAAGCTTACGTTGTGAAACTTGCCTCATATTTTATGAATGGTAAATTCAAGACAATTTTCCAGAACACACAGTCTTTCTGTTCTGACTTTGTGAAATCATCTGCCACATAGAAAAAAATACTTGGTAAATAAATGTTTAGAAAAATAATGTATTTTCTATAAACTTCTATAAACCAAAGTATATAATTTGCAAGTCATTGAACAGAAGCTTTATCTACTTTTTCTCAAGTGCAAGACTATAATTTGGTGTTGCTTTAGCCTGGTGCAAACAACCTTAATCCAAACATGCAACATATGTAATAAACACAAATTAAGCATTTTATTTCCCAATCTGCACAGCACAGAGCACAGGGAAATCATTGCAGAAAAAAAACAGAATCTGATTAAACAAAAATAATTAGTGAGACATCTGTTGCCTTCATGCAATAAAATAGCTAATTTGCAAAAAGGTAGAAGAAAATTAGGGAAAAAAGAAAAGACTGCCCAGAGATGAGGGTTAAAGATGTAACAGATTTTCACTTTTCAGAGCAAAGTTCCTGTCCAAAGGCTGAACATAAAGAAGGTTGTCATTTGAAGAAGAAACTAATTGCTAAACCTGTTGATGCCTGAAAGTAAAAATCAGGACTTAGACAAAATAAATTTCCAGTTATCATATCATGTCACAGCTCTCAATTTCTGTACATTTATGCATCAGATGTTTTAATATGCTTAAATCATTTTTGAAGTACCATAATGTTCTTAACTTATTTTTAATGAACAATTAAACAAATTGAAGAGCAATTACAAATTACAAATCTTTTGAAGACAAACAGCGCAGTCTAATGTATTTCAATAAAGTCAGTTTTTGCAGTAAAGCATAAGGCAGCATGAGCCACTTTCCAAAGTCACATGAAAGACTATTTTCCGGTTAGAGTGAAGTTGAACGCAACATTGTTTTCTATCAGGATTTTAAATCTTTAGCCATATAGATATGGATTTAAAGAGATAAACCCTAGATATGAGGGCACAGTAGTACGGAGCACAAACAAAGGAGATAAGAGGTGACAGAGACAAACTAGCAGCCTGAAAATACAGAGGTATGGAGGAATACATGAGGGAATTGCATTAGGACATCAGGTTACAAAACAACGTCAAAGTGCTTAGGGAGGGGTTCGCAAAATGTTCACAGCATGTAAACAAGGTGCTACTGGGAACTGAACAGGTAAATGGGGAATGAGTTTGCACACTGGTGACTTTATTAAAGGTCAGCTGAATGATGCGTGTGTGGTGTTTACATAATGAGGGATTTGAATTAATGAATTTACAAAAAAAGGGAAAAAAAAAGAAAAGAAACAACAAAATAACATGTTTTCTGCACTGAGAAATAGCTGTTAAAAGTGATAAGGTGTGTGAGTGACCCAGTTGGATGTCTGGTCTTTAGAGCGTTTAGCAGAGCTGTGGGTGGTGAAGAGGGATTTGAAAGCCTCAGACTTTTCCTCCATGTCTTGGATAGACCTCTTGGTGGCAGAAGCTGCCAAAGATTTGGAGCATTTTGTGGAGCTGGAGGCACCAGAAGGTCCGGCCACAGCTGGGAGGGAGAAAGACACAGCAGCAGGGTGAGGCATGGCAAATAAAAGAGATATACGTACAGTTGTAGACAAAATGATATTCAAAAAGGATGGGACTCATGAAAATTTAGCATAATCTAAACAGCAATATTTATTACAAAATAAGTCTAAAATTCCATTTACTCATATCTCAAAAGTACAAATTTATAAAAAAGAAAATCTGAAAAATAAAGTTTTGTTAGGTTTTCTACACAAACAAATTTTAGTAAAATTTTAAAGTCATCATGAAGACTTTAAACTTCTGATACCAGAAGAAGTATAATCAGACAAAACCACTTGTTTTGTTTTGTCTACCTGTCATTTCAAGGTAGGGAGATTTTTGCAGTAATACTGAAAGAATACTTCATTTGTAAGCATTGATTCAGTCTAAACATAAGCTCTGTCTCCAAGCCCTTCAGCTAATTGCGTTTATCCACCTGATTGGCTGCTCTCGTTTCCATTTTGTTGTGATTTCCTCCCAGCTACATCTACTGGTGGAGACTGGGCATCCTCTGTGGGTGGGAAAAAAATAATTAAGACACAGAAACACATTGTGTCCAATATCATAAAAGCACTGTTGTATTCAGACACTAGTGTTGTTTAACACATGTTTTAAAGGGAGATAGGGATTCTGATAAGTGGAGGAAGATAGAAGACCTCTGGGAAAACCAAATAAATCCATAAAAAGAGAAGAGCTGCAATCTGATTTATAATGAACAAAGACTGAAAACTGTGTACTCCTTGTGCTGTAATGATCAATAACTTTCATACATGCAGAACAAAGACCTAGATTTTTAAGTTGATGGAGAAGTTAATTAAGACACAATTGCTGGCTGCAATTGTTGTTTTGCAGCTAGCTACTTGTTCTCTAGTCAGATAAGAGATCAACAGGAAACCACACCAAGATTCAGAATGCAGAGTATGACCTGACTCATGAGAAGTTCCTCCTTTATTTGGGCCGTTTAACATTTCTTTCATAATCAAGAAAATCACACTCAAAATAATTTTGAATGTAAATTGTTTGGACAGAAAAGTCCAAAGCTTTTTTTCCCAAATACATAACTGTGCAGAAAATTTAAGCTGTACCAGCTAAAAGAAGAAAATAAAATAGCCATACATGTAGTTAGACTTGTTCTCCTTGGTTACTTTACTGGGTACATCAATTTTTTTGTCTACTGTAGCCAATTATATACCAACAGGTCAATGCATTTTGACATTCAGCTGTCATTCATCTGTGAAAGTTCAAACCAAGCATCAGCATGGAGGAAAAAGTGGCTTTTAACATCACCAGACAGGCTGATTTGAATATTTCACAAACTGTTGAACTGCAATTGTTTTCATGGACAACAATCTCACAGTTTTAGAAAGTATGGTCCAAAAATATCCAGTTTGACAATGATCAGAATGTCAACATGTATTCCCAGTATTTCAGTAGTTTGTCTAAATCTTTGGCAGTAATCTTTAAATACACATCAACTTGGTTTTTCTTCAGCAGTTGAGTCTTGCACATAAAGTGTGCACAAAGGCTTTTGTGGTTAAGTGTATTACCCACTGTTTTGATGCAAAAAACCCCAAAACTATTTGCTACTTCCAGGTGTTTCTGAGACTCCTTAATTTTATTTAAACTAGGACTGAAAAGATTAATAAAATGAAATAATTGTCAACTAATTTAGTAACTGATTAATCGTTAACTGGAGTACAGAGACTCAAAACAGTATAGAGACTCCAATTATTAATCGGTCAGTCAAGTAATAATCAACAAAAAGGCAGAAAAGGCAGAGCTTTTCACATATTGATGTTAGAAGTACTTTTTAGCTGTAAATGCCTCCTTAGCTCCAAATAATCAGGCATACGCTAAAGGAATGTTTTTATTTCATTTTACACAATAAATGTTTATTTTCTTATTTAAAAAAATAGACTTAATAGTTTGTTCATTTGCATCTTTTAATGTACTTCCAATATTGTATAAAAAAGAAGCTGAAGTGGTCAAATGAAAAATCTGCAGAATGGGTCAATTTTTATCTGGTTGATCATCAAAATAATCAATAGATTAATTAATTACTAAACTAATTATTAGTTTAAGCCTTAATTATAACTACTGTTTTTAAAATATGATTCATCATATGTGATGTTGGAAATAAATAATTCTGTGTTTTCCTCTATCTCTTTATCATGGACGCAGAGTTCTGAGGTTCAACCAATGTAATTTCTGAGCTTCACTGCACAGCAAATGACTTCTTATTAAATTAAAGCTTGCAGTGTTGTACCTCCAGGAGTACAGAAAGAAACAGAGACATAGAGAGAAGGGGAGACAGATAAACAACATGTCTGAATCAGTCTGCTAGGTAACACTGTTTGTAAAACAAAAAAAGAATTCCTAACTGAATTGGCTGAACAGTTTATTTTCCCAATGTGGTTAAGTTGTTGAAAAAACTGCTATTTCACAAGCACAAGCAGATAATGTAACTACAAAGACAAACCACAGAAAAATAAGCTGAAAACATATTTTAAATGTAAAATAATGCAACTCGATCAAAGTAAGACAGAGGGTTACCTTCTGTTGGATCAGTTAGTGTTTTTCCAATCAAAAATGTAGCATTAAAGAGGGAGATAAGGTTTAAAGAAAAAAAAAGAACAAAATGTAAATAGAGTCTAAACTACATGCAGTCAACAACATCAAAAAGAAAAAAATTAAGATAATTTTTTGAGAATAATTTAAGATAATTCTTAAGATACTCCCTTCACTACCATAGGAAGAACTGTATTAGATGACTCCCAAACAATGTCATTAATTAAAAGACAGACAGGTTATTATTTAACCAATGAGTCTCTTAAGATTATCATTTATTTTCAGAGGAACAGATGGAATTAAATGAATAAAATTAAAATATAATGTATGTTTTGAAAATCAAATAAATAAATAAAAAAATCAAAAAATCTGATCCAGGTTAGTTGTACAGTACAAGGCTGATTATCGAGAAAATAATTGGTACTGTCATCCAAATAAGGGACAAGAGAATCAATAAAGCATCTTTAGGAAATGACAACATTGACTGTGTCCCTTAGAAACTGCAAAACCCAAGTGTGTGGAGTACAGAATAAGGTCTGATTAGAAACTAGGGCTGGACAATAATCCTATCACAATTTTAGTGTTTCATATCAGTCGATATCAATAACTATTCATTAGTCTTTTTGTTATCTGACATACTGCCATACTGATGGTGTGACCTTTCTTTTTTTTTTTATTCTCCAGCCCTATTACAAACCTTAACCACTACAGCTGTGCAGATCCATGAGTAAAGCAGATGTAGTAGTATACAGAAAAGTCAGCAGAGTTTCTAATTGTGCTTGTTCTGCAAACGAAATGATGCAAACCCTGAAATAATCAATTTTAATTCCAGATTGTGAGGTAGTAAAATGACAAAGGGAGGTGAATACTTTTGTAAGGCACTGTAGTTGGCTCTCCTCTAAAGCATACCTTGTTACACAAGCATCCTCATTGAGTAACTATTGTGTTTTGTAAACAGGAAGCCACCAACTACTGAGAGGCGTTCTAGTATAGAAATGATAAATGTTTCTTTATACTAAAAATAGCATTATTATTATTTTTGCATTTATTCATTCTAATCCTACGTTATGTATTAAGGCTAAATTAATACATAAAGTATGTTGCAATGCAGTAATGATATATCAAGTTCTTAGCTGAAAAAAAAGTAACCCAAAAGAATTTTTAGTACTGGAAATATTAATAGGTCTACTTGACACTTAATTTCAAGTAGACCTATTACTTGATAGGTCTACTTCAAGTAACAGGAAGTTATTTAGAATCAATAAAGTATTTTGGATGTGAATTTGGATTGAACAGTAATGAATCTATTGCATGGAGTAAACCAGAGTTTTCTAATCCTGACTATTGGAACATACAGTCAGAGTTTTACATATGCCCCTGCTCTAACACACCTGATTTAAATAAACAGGCGATGAACAGGTTTTGTAGGCCTAATGGTGAGTCTTTATGGCTCATTAAGTAATTCTTCAGACTCAGGGCTGCTGAGGACCAGGATAGAACATTCTAGAATAAACAAATTGTGTTATATTCAGTCAAGTTGTGGGGTCACGATAAGCTATAAATGTCATTAGGCTCAAAGACAACTTGGTGATAGACAGGTTGCACCATTCAAAGTGATATCCAAATCATGGGGAACAGCTTTTATAAGCTGTATAATTTTGTTTAAGCAAATCAATTTTTGAATAACATAATTCCTCCATTGGGCTTTAAACAGACCTTTGGATTCTGGTGGTGCAGAGACAGTTTCAACTGCCTTGCTCTTCTTTGATTTCTGTAAAGAAGATAAGAAGATTATGATTACAAAATAAATTAATTATCCCTATACTCTATAAGCCTGTTGCAATAATCAATCAATCACATAATAAATTAAAATTAGCTCCATAATTTCCATTTTGAGACATCATATTAACCATTTAATTAATGGCCTTCGTTGTGTTTTATCTATTTTATTAGTCTTTGAGAAGGCAAACTTGAATTATTATGCCATTACTAACATATCACTTGAAAACGATCTCAAAACAATATTATTGTATATCGCAATAATTTCTTGGAAAATGTATCGTCCAATAATATCTATTACTGTGACAGGCCTAGGTGTATAGTTGCATTATTATGTAGTTATCATTATGTTAGTAGAAAATGGTCTCAAAACAACAATGGTGTAATTTATCTCAATACTTTATGGAACAATTTATAATACAGTAAAATGTGTTATCATGGCAAGCCTACCAATATGGTCAGAAAAACTCCAATGCATCTTCATAAATTTTTATAATAGAATTCACCTTGGTTTTTGCTTTGACACGTTTCTCCTCCATCTTCTCCTTCAGCTTCTGGACCTCCTCCTTTGTGCCATTAAGCACAACTATGTCTTCATCTTTAAAAGGATCCCCACACTGAAATGCAAAAAAACAATTTAAAGTAACACAATTAACATACAAAGAAAAAAAAAGACAACAGAAAATCAAAAGATGGATAATCTAATTGGATAAAATACTGAAATCTTTGACTAATATAAAGGATTAAAATAGTCCCAATCAAGAACCTAAAACTGTTGTAATGAGCAGGTGAGCTCAAAATTATTCATACCGCTAAAATTTTAAGTGATTATCATTCAACAAAAACTTTTTCTATTAAAAGGAACTGAAACAATTATACGTCAGTATATATATATATATATATATATATATATATATATATATATATATATATGAATATGGAAAACGGATTTAATATGGCAGAATATGGACTGGAAACCCCGAGATCAAAGTGGGAAACACCCCCAAAGGTGGCGGAGAACGCCAGAGCTAAGATCCTGTGGGACTTCCAGATCCAGACAGACAAAATGGTAATGGCGAACCAACCAGACATTGTCGTAGTGGATAAACAACAGAGGAAAGCCGTTGTGGTAGATGTAGCAATACCAAGCGACTGCAACATCAGGAAAAAGGAGCACAAGAAACTAGAGAAATACCAGGGCCTCAGGGAGGAACTGGAGGGGGCCTGGAAGGTGAAGACCACAGTGGTGCCTGTGGTCATCGGGGACCTCGGGGCAGTCACCCCCAAACTGGACCAATGGCTACAACAGATCCCAGGAACAACATCAGACATCTCAGTCCAGAAATGTGCAGTCCTTGGCACAGCCAAGATACTGCGCAGAACCCTCAAGCTCCCAGGCCTCTGGTAGAGGACCCGAGCTCAGAGGATAAGAACCACCCGCAGTGGGTGAGAAGGGAATTTTATTTTATATATATACATAAAGAATATTGATAAATACTTATTTTAAAATTCTTAAATAATAAACTAATTTCTTAAACATTTTTTGAAAACATTCATACAGTATAGTGGTGGTTTTTGATATGGGCAGTTGCCCAGGGTGGAGTAAAAAAGGGGTGGGGCACCCAGTAGCTAGAAAATAAAATATATCTCATTTGTCAGTTGTCTCCTGAACAAGTTTGTTACTACTTGTATCCATTTTGTACTGGAGTATGTTTCCCTTATTTTCCATTGAGTACTGGGATACTACATTACTTATCGGAGTGTGATTGATCTGAAAAAATATCGTAATGACAGCACAAAAAAAAGTAATTGGCATAACAGTATGCATCAAACAATCCAATTTTATGATTATTGCAGGCTTTTGCAATGGTATTTTGATGATTTCTCTTTGGTAATGAGCTTTTTAAAGCATTTGAGTCACGAAGGCCTCCTCCTTGTTTCCACCCTAATCTTTAGCTACTTTCATAAACTTGCTGTCAGACTGAAGTCATGCTTGTGGCTAATTATTAATTAGCCACAAGCTAGGTGGCTGAGCGACCTTAAAATAAAACTAATATTACTTTCAATCAGCAAAACCTAAATCTCCATCAAAAAACCTAAATCTATCAAGGGGCAGAATAATTTTAGGCTGAACCGTACTTGCGTTTAAGTGACTGTATTTAATTTTCTATAAGAATGCAACTGAAAATACATGTGATTTCATCAAAGAGCAATTATGCTGAATTTAACAGAAACCAAAAAATAAGTTTGTCTATTGAATAACCTGCATTTGCTTTAGCAAAAAACTACGAGTGTCTTAATATTTTAATATTTTTCACAAAATTCACACGGGCACGTTTGATTCATATACTGGTCCAATAGGTAGGTCTGCAAGGGTTAAATGAGTTCGAGAAGCACATCCAACAAGTAGATGTGGTCCTGCTTTGTCTTGCAAATGAATTGTTTGTTTAGGATGATTAATGGAAATCTACAACAAAATGTGTGAGGGGTATGTGGCACTGATTAGATAGACAAAAGAGGCAAATAGCAAAATATGGGAAGCTTTTTACATGTTTTCAGGATGTATTCAGTTTACGTAATGAGACAATGAAATGAATGTAGGAAAATTCAATTACCGTAGTTGTCCACACATGTAATAACATCTGTAACACTTTATTTGAAGGGGTGTGCATTAGACTGACATGACACTGTCATAAACATGACACAACACCTGTCATGAACATGAATGAGTCCATGAATGTTTACAACTGTTGTCATGAAATGTCACTTGGTAAATAATGCCACTTTTAATGGAAAGTTGCACTAAAAGTCATTAAAATTCCATTAAAATAGTGTAAACTTTGCATCATTCGGTCAATAATGACCGAATGATGCAGTTTTAATTTGCATTAAAGTTTTAATAGAATTTTAATGCAAAGTTCTACTAAAATTTGCATTAAAAGTCCATTAAAAGTGTCAACTTTGCATTAAAAGTGTCATTATTTACAGAACGACACTTCATGACAAAAGTCAAACATTCATGAGGACTTACTCATGTTCATGACAGATGTTAAGTCATATTTATGACACTGAAATGTCAGTCTTATGCACACCCCTTCAATAAAGTGTTACCATAAAATATTAAAAAAAACACTATAAACAATACTGTACACGCTTTGCATAATCTAGTGGCACAACAATAATGAAGCTTTAGTTACATAGTTCTCAAGCTTTGCTGCCATTACAATGGCTAGCAAATGTAATTTCTGCTTAGACCCTTTTTGGCAACAAATTTGTACCCATTTTCACATGACAAACAAAACATGCTACACTCAAAAGTATTTTCAGAGATCAAAAATCCTTCATGTGTACATGTCTGTACCACAAGAACAGAACAAGAAAAATGACTTCCTTGTAATAAAAAGGAAATTACACCCACAAATATTAAAAGGGGGAACAACCAGCAAGAGATCTATTGTGCGATCATACCCCACTGTGGGTGTGGACTCTGGCCATGTGCTCTATCCAACAGAAGAGGGATAAACGCAGAAGCTGACCAAGCAGCAAACAACCTCTGTGCGTGTTGCTCTGAAGTCATTAACTCTCATGCTGCCATTACCACAGAAGGCAGACCGCTGGAAAGCGAAGCACTTTAAAATCAGATCAACAAATAGGGCAAGTAGGAACTTGTTAGAGTTGATCATCTGCAGGAAGGCGAACAAGAGGGTTGGTATTTACCAGGAAGAGCTGTGTGGATGATTCATTACATACGACCTAATTACACATGGAGGGGCAAAGAGCAAAGAGACAGACAAAACGGGTTGAGGTAAAACAGAGGAAAATGAAAGGAGGAAGAGAAACACAAGTACAAGCAAGTAGGAAGCCATATGTGGGAGGAGAGTGGAAAAAAACCTTAGAGTGCAATGAGTGAGTCTGTTCCTGTATGTCACGTGTGTAATTTTGTGTTACTGCTGGTAACCAGGGAAGGATGAACCTTTTCTCACAGGGATATGAGGAGGAGCCACCTAATCAGCAATGAGTACAACTCGAGCATAACATACTGGACACTGGAGCTCAGAGGACTCAGCCCCGCACCAGAGCACAACAAAGCAATCTTTACAACCAAATATAGCTCTGAAGTAGTGTACATATTTCTGCTGCTGTTCTTCTTGATGGAGCTAGTGGAGAGGACTTCTCTGTGCGGGTTGTAGTCTGACAGCTCTGAAGAGCATTGAAGCCTGAGAGGATTGAAGATTTAAAGCGTTATTTCTTCATAGAGACAACAGACTGAACTGCCGACTGGAGGTAAATTAGCATGTTTTTGAATTTGTTTTTGACACAAATGATGATTTAAGAGTTTGATGTACACAGAATAGAAATAATTGAGATAAAAGTGTGAGGGAAGTGGAACAGTTGTCTTGTACAACTAAAGACTACACTGTTCAGATGTATTTGTCCCTTAATGTTTTCTGCTGTTTCATGTTGATGTTTCTGATATTTAAGAATATCAAACAAATTTTACACCAAGACAAGGACAACCTATGTAAATACAAAACGTGGATTTCAAATTTTTAAATTCGCCAAGAATAAAAAGCTATTAAAACCCGACATAGCATAGAAAAAAAAGAAGAGAAGAAACCCTCAACCTATTAACTGCTTGTAGTGACAGCTGTCCTCAAGTGTTTTGAATATGTGTCAAATAGTGTTTTATTTTTGTCCCACTCTTCTTTGCAGAATTGTTTCATTGCACACAAATTGGAATGGTTTTGATAATAAAATAGAGTAATGGCACAGAATCTTAATTGGATTTAAGCCTGGACTTTGACTGGGCCACTCTATAAACTTCAAAATTGTTTGTTTATTCTTAAGGACTTCAGAAGTGAAAATGGTGGATCACTGTACTGCTATATGACTCAAGTACGCATGAGCTTAAAGTCATGAACTGAGGACTGGATAGTGTCCCTCAGGGTTTTCTGGTAGTGAACAGAACTCACCAGAACTCACCGTGCTTTCATTTACAGCAATTCCTCTGCTTTCCTGAAGCATCAAAGCAGACCCCGACCACAATTTCAGCCCTGTGTTTGACCTTCAGTGTGATGCTCTTTTTCTCAAACGTCACCACATACCTTCCCGAAAAATGTCCCTTTTGTCTCAGTCCACAAAATATCTGCTTACGATTGTAGCGATTAGAACATGTTTATTTAGGGAAACGGGACAAGGGACTTTTTCTTCTTTTTGATCAGCAGTGTTTTCTTTTTTTTTCAGTCTTATTTTTTCCCATTAAAGCCATTTTAGTCCAGTTATATTTTTATTTTTGAAACATGACCGCTGATTTCCTCTGAGGCACATTAGGGCTCAGATGTTCATGATTGAGGAAGGCAATTACATTTTTACATTAGCGTTGCTTGGCTTGGATGTTTTTTTGTCTTTTTACATGACTTGAAACTTTTTTAACTGTGACAAAGCAAAAACAAAAAAACAGTGAGGCAAACATTTTTTTTTTCAAAGCACCCAATCTGAGGGCGGGAAGAAAAGCTGTAAGGCATTTCCTATACAAGTAGCTGCTGTTTCTCTTATCAAATCCACAGACCAACACGGCCACTGGGGAAAAGTATTTCAACAGAACACTATAAATCTACATATTTCCTCAGCATATCACTTCCCTCTGGGAATTGTGCCTTTTTTGTGCTGCATGGGAGTCAACAAAGCATGCCATTTTTATTTTTATTTTTTTTCTAGTACATCATGAATGATTTTAGAAGAGTGAAAAAATCTCTTTGCTTGTTCAGGCAGAGGTTTTATGCCACTTTGAACATGAGATATGTAAAAACAACTCTGTCAATCAGCTGGAGCATCCATGTTTACCCATTGCCCATTTATGTGAAGTTTTTTTCCTCTAAGCTTTATTTAGGCAAGTCTGTAAAAGAGACAAGAAAGATAGAACATTTTCCAATATATGTCACAACAGCTTACTGAATAATAGTTGCATAAAATACATTTGTGGAACTTTTTTTGCTCTTTCTTTGAATGATCAGTGCGAAGAATTATTTGCACTACTGGACCCTCATAGCTCCAACCTTAAGGATAGCACAATATTTCACAATGACTGACAACAGCTTCTATATACATTTCTAATGATTACAAGATAACCAATGCAAAAACATTGAAGTGTACACAGAAGTAAAGTTTTCATTTAAATTCATACCGTTTTTCCACAATAACTAAAAAAAACTCTGACAGATCCACAAAAAAGTAAGGGCACGGAAGTAATAGTCATTTAGAGTTTGCTCAAATATTGAAAGTAATGAAATGTTTATCATTTAAGCGTACAAAAGTATATATCATAGCCACTATGCATTCACATGCAATTAGAAAAAGAAATAAAAGCTAGCTGTATGATGTAATAAAACTACCAATTCATGTGTTACCAACAGTTGAGCATACCAAAACTACAGACATGAGTGTTAAAATCTACATATTTCCAAACCATATAATCCCCCTCTGACAATGGCTTAGTTGTAAGTAAGCCACAGATGCAACTGTGGCTCTGGGTGAAGAGTTCTGTAACAAGAATATTTTAGGTTTGATTCTAACTTCCCATGCCACATATTGATGTGCTGCTGGGCATGGTACTAAACCCAAAGTTGTCTACTGATCTGTATGTAGGTACATGATTGTGTGTGCTTGTTAGTGCTGCTGTGTAAATGTTGATATAGGGTAAAAATGCTTTCCATGGTTGATATGATTAGAAAAGTCCTATATAAATTATTAAATTAGTTATTTACAATGTATTATTATTTAAGGGAATGCACCCATCATCTGACCAGAGACTTTATTTAAGAAAGTAGTTCTTCTCCATTAAAATTAATGTTTTTCAAGGTTTAAGGAATCAATGTTAAGCCTTGCAATACAGGAAGACATTTTTGTGGCCCAGACTTACAAAAGAAAGTGTGGACACATAAAAATGTGTTTTATAACAGAAAAGTAGCTGCTTCATTATTTTTTGCTTCTGTTTCACAGTTAAGCACAACTTACAATATTTATTTGTTTGTGTAGTTATTAGTTTAATTAACATTATGGGATACAAAATGTATAATACTGTACTGTTGACCAGACTCTTTCACAGTCTGAAAAAGGAACTGAAAAAGGCCAATAAAAAGTTTATATGTTGCATGTCAGATATCCACTTTTAGCCCCTAGACTTTGTACACTTGACTACTAAAAAGTGGCTTCATCAATAAGATGTGACCTACATGTTTAACCTTATTTGATATTCCCAAAAGAGAGATTTGTCTGAAACTAACCAATCTGGGTTTCTTCGTAGGAATAAGCTGTGGTGGTGCTGAAATACAAGAGTGAAACAAGGCTATTATGCACCAGCTTGGAGGCAGAAAATGTAGCTTCCTGTTCTGCCTGGGGGTTGTGGCGTGTTCAATCATTTATTGGCTGAGTAGAACTAAACTAGTGGGAACACCTACAAGCAGCAGACCTTTCCTCACTGAAAGTAAGCCCACCCTGGCTGGCATTGAGAAAAGAGAAAATTTCTGTCAGGTATGTATTTTCTTTAACTGATAAAGTTCACAACAGCTTTTACATTCAACTTAATTTTGTCAAGGTAGCAGTTAAAAATTTACAGACAACTGATAACATTTCAGCAGTACTTTGCTTATTGATTTGCCCCGTCTTGGCACCAGTATATACAACAATAGCATGTCTGATAAGGGCGATAAAAGAAAGAAATGATTAAAAAATGGGCAATACAATGAACACAAGTAAAATAATAAATCCTGATCCACAGAACGAGAAACAGAACAACAGGTTGGCACTTCCCAAAAATGTGAGTGTACATTCTAAATAACTGAACTGTTAAAAACAATTAAATACAATGCCAACTCTGTAAAGAAACTGAATATGTATGTCTTCTTTCCACAGGTGGGAAGTTATATACACAGTACCAACCTACAATGTTCAAATTTGACTAAGGAACTACACTTTATCAACGCAACTCTGAGTCATGAAGAAGAGAACTATCCTCTGGCTTTCATTGTCACTATTCACAAAGAGCTGGATATTTTTGTTCGCATGCTTCGAGCTATCTACATGCCACAAAATGTTTACTGCATACATGTGGATGCCAAGGCTCCAAATGAGTACCAGGAAACCGTACAAAAGCTCGTCAGTTGCTTTGATAACGTGTTCCTCTCCAGTCGTAGTGAAAAAGTGACATATGCAGGATTTTCACGCTTGCAAGCTGACTTGAACTGCATGAAGGATCTCTCTGCCTCTCCGATAGCTTGGAGGAAAGTAATAAATTTATGTGGGCAAGATTTCCCAACCATGAGCAACCTGGAACTGGTGCAGTATATGCAAAGCAATGAATGGAGGGACAAAAACATGACACCTGGAGTCAAACAGCCAGCCACCATGAAGCACAGAACACGATTCCAGCATCATGAGATTGTAGGGTCACATGTTGTCCCAAGGCTGCCAAGACACACAAAACCTCCTCCTCCTCACAATTTGAAAATTTATTTTGGAACAGCATACTATGCTCTCACAAGAGATTTTGTGGACTTTGTTCTGAAAAACCAAATAGCCCATGACTTCCTGGAGTGGTCCAAAGACACATTTAGTCCAGATGAGCACTACTTTGTGACACTCAACCACATAAAAGGTAATCTGCTTGTGCAAACAGACACACACAATCTAATCCAATTGGACAAATCTAAGGAGTTTAACTGACATGAGTTTAAAATGCTGAGAGGGATGACCCACACAGGAAACTCAAGAAGTGCCAAACATTTCAACAGGATCAAACAGCTTTTGTTCACATAATGTGAGACAGCATTACATCATTTATTGTTAGCACTTTGTAAAATTTGGAATGTCACATCAACCAAGTAACTGATGAGACAAGCAAAAGAATATTTCACCCTGGCACTGAGAACGCTGAAGCTATTGGGCCCTTTGCTGCGCATGCGGGACACTTTCAGGTCGTTTGTCCGTTCAGACTGCAGAATACATACAGGTCGCATATGTGTGAAAATGTGAACGTACCTGGCAAAAACATTCGATTTTACAAAAGGGTCACTTCAGGCTGCAGTGTGAATGCAGCCTTAGAATGCAACAGTCTGTCACTGGCCATCAGTGATGTTATTTAATTGTAGCCAGAGTCCTTTTGTCTCCCGCCACCTGCATTGGGTCCAGGGGGCACATGGGGACAGAGCTGGCTTTCCTGACGAGCTCATCCATTTCCTCTCTGCTGTAGATAAGCTGCTGTTCCAACAGGCTACACAAACAGAGAACTCATAAAACTAGGGTGTGCGCTTGCTTTTCAATATTTTTACCAGGATGTATG
Organism: Xiphophorus maculatus; assembly: GCF_002775205.1. Taxonomy (NCBI): domain Eukaryota; kingdom Metazoa; phylum Chordata; class Actinopteri; order Cyprinodontiformes; family Poeciliidae; genus Xiphophorus; species Xiphophorus maculatus. The sequence goes on along the minus strand of NC_036462.1, from coordinate 11,167,532 downwards.
ACACAATTTCTGCACAAAAGACTTTGGGAGGGACTTTAAAAAAGGTTTATGCTGGACATTGTGATGCTGTGACTGTTGCTGTTGACAGAAAACAGTTAATTCATTCCATTACTTGTCAGGAAAAGGAATATCTTTGAGAAATCAGACTTCCCTTTAGTCATACATGCATCACATCACTGAGTACTACATAAGTGGACTCATCCACAAGTCTCTAAGAGTGCAGAGAAATTCAAATGTTTTGGAAATACTTGTGCAATCAGAACTGTGACTGCATGACATAAGCAGTGAAAAAAACAAATCAAATCCTCATAGGATGTCTTATTGAAATCTTTTTTTTTTGGTTAAATAGTATTATAAATGTTTTAGTTTTTAAACTTACAAATGAAAAAAATATTTTCTACTGTCAGATAAAACTTTTAAATCTAAAAATTGTCAGTTAATGATCAATAATTTATTACACTACAATTCATTTTGAGTTAGATTAAAAACGTATTTGGATACAAAATTACAGATTGCTTTGATCTTACTTAAAAGTAAATTATATTTAAATTTCCTTACTTTCTTAAGAGTGATAACAAATATGCTACATTTTTCTTTAAGTTTTTCTGTGGAATAGAATGTGACATTTTTTCTGAGATGATGTATGAATATAAATTAAAGCTTTAACGTAAAGGTTCATGTTTTTCTCATGTTTGTAAAAAACACTTCTGTAATTTTGGTACAGCTGTTCATGTTCACATTGTCATGTTGCATGCAGAAGCTCCAGGCAGTCGTATTGATGGAGGTTGGGAAGGAGCTATCCGGGCAATCAAGTGGAGGGACCAAGAAGGAAAGACACATGATGGTTGCAAAGGTATAAGACTGTAAAATTATGCTGGTTTACAGTACTGGGTGTGAAACTTAGAAAAATATGTGCAGTTCAGATTTTTCTTTAAATGTTTTTTTTTCTTCTTTTTTTTCCAGGGCATTATGCACGGGACATCTGTGTCTATGGGATAGAAGACATTCCATGGATCATCGAGAAGAAGGGCATGTTCGCCAATAAGTTTGAGATTAATACATTTCCAGAGGCACTAGACTGTTTGGAGCAATGGCACAGAAACAAAGTCCTGAACCAGGCAACTGTTCCTATAAATCCATCATGGCTGCTATGCTCCCACAATAACTCAATTAACTTCTGAAACCGAAGTGTTGAAATCGCTGCTGACATCATTTTGCTGATAAATCTATGGAGTCTCCCTACCTGTCTATGTCAAAACGTGAATCCAGTGCCCTAAGTTGTGAGAGCAGCATAACTGCACTATTTATTAAACTCTTATTTTCCTGCGATTATTCATTGTCTACACTGTTTTGACATATTTGTCACACAAAGTGTTTGAAAAACAGTTAGTTATTTATTTAAAACCATAATTTCACATTATGTACAGCTTAAAAGGGAAATTTTTTATAAAGTAATTTATTGTTTTAATATTAAATATATGTAAAAAAAATAAAGACAATGTGAAAAGAAACGTTCAACTTCTAGAACAAATTGTTTTTTTCTGTTAATTCTGTTCATTGACTATCGCTACATTTGTTTCTGTGATGTAAGGTAAGCGCTAGATTATTATTAAAAAGTGAAAGCTCTGAAAGTCTTACCATGAAATTAAAAGATCAAACACAGCTGTAGAAATGTACTGAGGTCAATTCTACCTTCATATCACAAAGAATTGTTTAGGTGTGGTCCTGCTCCAAGATACAAATACTGAGATACCAAGCAAGATCTACAGTTATTAGTCATTAAATTGTATGAAATAACTAAAAATCGGACATAAATCTGAGAAACGGGGCTATTTTTCTTATATGTTCAGGCCTAAAATTCTAATATTCTACTCCTAAAGTCCAAATAGAAAAACTCTTCAACACAACTACAAACTGAAAATGAACAGAAATGCGTGTCAAACATTTTTAGCTAACCATTCAACATTTTCTCCCATTCTCCAAATTTCCCAGCAAGCATTTTAACATGTTCCTACAGTATGTTCCTCCATGGAACGCAAAAGCACATCTGAAAATAAACCCTTTACAGTCAGCCAGCATGATAGCCCCAAAAGATAATGTGTCACAAGCCCATACGAGCTGAAGTCCCAGCTTGTATCAGGGTCAGTTTCTCATGAGAAAGACAGTTATTTTTGGTAGCTTAGCCTTATTTTTGACTAACTCAAAACAGCTAGACCATGACTGTCTTCAACATACTTTTACTTCAACAGAGGCACCAAAAGAGGTCAGCTTTTATCTACTGCCTTATTTCTAAAAGTAGCCTAACCTAGAGAAATTGTAACCACAACCTTGAAGTTATGTCAAACTAAAAGGTCAATAACTAAAATAACTTCTAATTCCATTGCTGAGAGATTCCCATGTGGCTACAATTGGGTCAGAAAAGTCAAGCGGAAATGTGAACAATGCAACTACGAAACGACTACAACCATGGGAAACAGCTGGTACATCTCCAATTATTTGCTGGCTCATTGGGCCACTTTTACCAGCAAAAGCAACAATTGTCATTTTCTACACAACATCAGATGTGGTTTAATCTTTTTAAGAAAACCTATCTGCAGATCATACTACAAGAAGTCTGGTCTTTGACTCGACCATTATAACACCTTGATTTATGTTATTTTCAGTAATTCTGTCGTGGATTTGCTGTTGTTTCAGGTCATTTATCTGCTGATGAACCTGTTTCAGCCAATGGGCTCTTTGCACCTGCCGCGCTGACGTCACAACTGCATGCGCAAATGCGGCTCTCTTTTTTCCGCTTTGAAAAGACAAAGACAGAACATGCTAGAAAAGACAAAGTCTTATTTCAGATGCAAATAAAACAATACTATGAACATTGCTGTCTTCCTAATATAATGGGCTTTTAAGGTTTCATGGATTTCCAAGCGGTCCTGAATTAAGAAGACGATGGTTTGTAAATATTCGTCGCTACCAGTTAAAGCTAACGCCGCACAGCAAAGTTTACAGCCTTTACTTCACTCCGGATGAGCTTCTTCAGCCTAAAGAAGAAGGTAAAGGAGCCTCCTGTGTTATTTCCATGAAATCACTTCTGTATTCAGCCTGAAAGAGCGTTTATGGGAACGAGAGAGCAGACCAGAGCCAGACAGTCGAGCAACTGATCCGTCTGTACACACCACTGTAAACACCGCTGTAAACACCGTCCTGCTTCACACGAAACATGCAAAACTAATAAAACGAAATAACACAGAGACCTTAAGGAACACGGTCATATTTTTCTAAAAGCAACAACTCTGAACCTGAACAGTCAGCTGAACTAGAACTCTGACACCAGAGCTGCTCTACTGTTAAGCTATGGGCTTGTTGTTCCTCAGGCTTCAGAAGCAAAAAGCCTGAACCGTAAAATCCCCCATTACTTGGTCTCTGACACTAACGACAATAAACGCACGTAATATACTTGAAAACAAGGTAAAAACATTGTCCGTTAATGAATGATGAAAAATGTTTAGATACTTAAATAGCACATTTTTACAAGAAAAATGTGTAGAATAAGCTAAAGCTAATGTTAGCCACAAAGTTTAAAGAAAGTAAAACTCACCTTCGTATCTGTGTATAATGAGGCGTACATCTTAAAACCTTTCTCCAGCTTACTTGTCAGGGCTTCGGATCGATGTATATCATTAATTGTTACCTTGGACAAGCCCTGCAAATACCGAGTGTAAAGAGCCTTTTGCAATAGATCGGAAAAGATTGAGCCACTTTTCCCCGAACGAGGAAGCTGAGGTGCAAAGAGCCCATATCATGCTGTCTGTAACCCACAATTAGTAAAGGACTTTTATTTTTGCGGGCCCACTTCCTGTGTTGCCCAAACTCTGCTAACTTATTTAAAGCCCCGCCTCCAGTGCACAGTAAAAGATCCTCACCTGTTCCACTGATTGTGGCTTGCTGTTGGCATCTTCCTCAAGAATTCCTCCAAAAATCTTTGAACCTATTGATTTGATTGCTGGAATCACTGGCATTGTTTACCTGGACAGTCACCGGGATTCTGTTAGTGCTGATTGTGGCTAAGTTGTATGTTTTTTTTATTCAAATCACTTAATATATATTCACCAAAACTAAAAAGCACTGCCTCCTGTTTTTTTCACACCTCAGGCTCCTTAAAGGCCACTCTTCTGATGCTGCTTATGTAGCTGCAGTTAGCTGCTTAGCCCATAACTGTTACATGTCACATTAATAGTCTCTCTCTCTACTGTAGAGTACTTTTGTAAACAGATAGGTTTACTGTCACCAATGACTTCCACATACATAGGTCATGTAAAGGAAGCCCAAATCATCCCCCCTCCAACACTATGCCTGGTAGTTGGTATTGGGTGTTTGTGCTGTGTTTAATTTGTGCATTGCATAGTACAAACGAGAAGAGAAAATAAAAAGGAGGACAGACAATTTTTTTTTTGTCAGATTAAGGTCTGAGTTTTTCAAAAAGTCATTACCAGTGCTCTTCCCATCAACTACCCAGGCTATGTCGAACCCAGGATGGCACCAGATAATGAGCCACATACGATCAACAGTGAGCCAAGGGCCATTGACATTTCACTGACTAAACAGTTATGTGAAATCACACAAAGACATGAAAAATACTTGTAAGTAGCAAAAAAGGGAGAATAAGAATAGTAAATATATATATATATATATATATATATATATATATATATATATTAAAATGCTTACCTTATGGCAGATCTCAGTCTTTATCTCCTTAAGGGCCCTGTCTGAAAACACACAACCACATGTCTGCAAGTAGCAGAACCTAAAAGGAAAACAAATAGAGCATAAGTGCTTTCTCAGTTTTTTCCTAGTTTCTCAAGTATCTAAGGATTTTTTCATGAACAAAGTAAACTTGTATTTTGTTTTTGTTGACCAATCACTGCATCTCATAGCAGATAAAAAACATTTTAATAATCAAGGATACAATTGTAATTGACTTTCAACATATTAAAATTATTCCTCACTTTAGTGATGGTAAAGTTATAATTGTACAGTTTTTTTTAACTTTAAAAACTTTACAGCTTTGCCAGTATTTTTAAAAATGCGGTAATGGGAGTACTGAAAATTACACGACATGTCAGAATTCCTAAGATACCAGAAAACAGCACCTGTCTGGGAAGAATAATGAGTACATATAAAACAAAGAGTTGCAACAGAATTTCTAAAGGACACAAATCTTTAGCATACCATCTGCAACAGGAACATACCCGAGATTAGGGATGTAGCGATACACTAATCTCACGATACAATACGATATGTGATACGATATCTAATCTATATGTGATAGATTAGATATCGTAATCTAATCTAGCGATTAGATGACTTTGTCCGTGAGATTAGATTACACTAATCTCACGATACAATACGATATGTGATATTCTGCTCACAAAACAATATATATCATGATATTCAGCAAACAATATGACTTGATAAGATTCAATACATTTTTAAGATTTTCTGAAAAATTTTAGAGGGACAGAGTGATTTTAATGACATTTTGTGACTGTTCCACAGACTTGGATTGACTTAATTGAACTGATGATGTAATACTGGTGTAAAAAAATGCTGTTTTTGTTATACATTTACTTTGTTTAAATATTAATTCTGTGGCTTTGTGTATTTGATTATGCAAAAATGGAACATTTTTTTGTCTTATTCAATTGTATTAGATAATGTAATTTATCTACTTCATTATTTAAATAATTGGAACTGGTTGTTACATTACATGTCATTTTTAACGTACATGAGCAACTGGGTAAAAAAATGCCATGTGTGATAGATGTCATTTAATATATGTGGATTTGACATAAAACTCAAAGTAGGATTTAATGTGTCAATACTCGAGGATTAAAAATCTTTACTTTCTGAGGAAACAAAATATTGATGAGTATGGTAGAATCAATAAAATTATGCAGCCCTGCCCCAGATTATATACTTTGAACCTACATGAAAACATTGTGTGGCATTTTTTTCAGGTCTTTATTATGCAATTTTAGGTATAAGGAAAGAAAATACTATTTATTACCTGTGCTTTCCATTCATCTCTAGGCCAACAACAGGACAGATGAACATGCCACAGTGGATGTCCTCATATCTGTCTCCTTTTGCATTTCTCCTCTCTCCCTCCCATTCAGGGTTATCAGTCAAGTTGAGCTCCTTTATATCCTGCAAGGACAGAATGATTCCCAAAAGGTTATAAAATAAACAGACGAAGTCACTTGAGCTTAAACATCAAAATGCATTTTTTCCACTTTACAATAAATATACCTTAATCCCACGGATGTGCGTAACAGCCTCGGCGTTTGGTCTTTCAGCAGATTTATCCAGGAGGTATTCAATGATAGCATCTTTGTTATAAAGTCTGGAAAACAACATCGTCAAATATTTCAGGTCATTTAAATAGATTAATTTAAGAATGCAAAGTAAAACTGAATGAGCCCAATCTCATGGGTATCATTACGATAACATATAATTTATCATTATTATTATTTTGTGTTGATTAAAACATCTTACCTGCCCAGTTCACATGAAACGATGGGTCGCCTGAGTTTTTCTTGGCTCAAGGCGCAGTACTTCCACTTGGCAGCGAGTTCAGCATTCTTGTCAACCTGGGGTTATCAGAAAGGCTACTACGTTAAGTAACTAGTCTTGTCTTTAGTTCGTTAATAACACAAATACGTGTCACCAGAGGTAAGCTTTATATAATTTCTACTAACTCTGCAAGTATAAATATGTCTATAAGAAAAAATGTCTCTAAATTAGGTAAAACAACAAATAACTACATGCGTATAACAAGTTTAGCCGTTAGCATTAGCGAGCCACTGACTGCCACCCTATTTTAAACGAAATATAAAGAAACACTCACAAACCTTTTCAACTTTTTTTGGTCCTTTCACCAACTCATGTCTTTTTGGAATCGTCCCACCATCACATCCCATCTTTAAAACGGACGTTTAGCTAAACTGAAGCTGTTAGCAAACACGGACAAAGCTGAAGTAAAGCTAACAGGAAGTTCTCGGGTTGTAAACAAACGAGGAGAGAACTTCAAATCTCGCGATAGGTGAGATTTATTTAATATCGCCCCTTAGCGGTACTAAATGCATAAATCGTCACAATCTACCCGGATTTTTTGTCTTTGTTGCAAATTGTACGAAAGAACTGGCTTGCATACAAAAGACACAGCACCCACCCACTAAAAATGGACACAAAAATGGCATTGTAGCTGTTCACTGTGGAGAACACGACGCTATGAAGTGGGCATCTAATTTTAAGTTCTACAGATGCTTGTTTGTTCTTTGGCCACAGTGCGGCGCTCTTTTTTCAACTATGAGTTCATTTAAAAAGCTATTATAATGGAGCGGTCTTTATGTATTTTCAGATGCTTTATATTTCCAAAGTGCGAAATAAGTGTACATATACTACGGCTATTATTGAGGGTATTAATGAATATTATAGACATATTTATTTTGCGTTTTACACTGAAAAGAAAATGTGTTTGAATAAAGTATGGCATGCACAAAATCAAAATGCATAAAGAATTGATTTCAGGTGCTTAAAATGTTGTATAAGTTAAAACAGTAAGAAAACTTTATATATAGCCATATACAGCACTTCAAACTATTGCTTAAGCTGTGTTGACTGCTGCAAGAATGCATAAGGAAAAAAAATAACTCAGGTTACTACACTCATTTACTGCTCATCCATCTATGAGACGTTTTCAGGCACCCATTAAACTCAGAACTAGTAAGTGACATTAGTCTGGCTTTCAGGCCTGTTGTCAGAGTGGTCTAAAGATGAAAGTTTCCTTAGAAGATAGTTCAATGAGTGCTAATGAGATCTGTTTCCTGTGCCTCGCAGGCTGCAGATTAGTTTACTATCGACGGTGCTGTCCAAGAGCGACCATTAGTTTGGGGAATACCTCAGTGGAGACATTGCTGGCGGCATGACTAATAATTTGTGTGGAAGAACAGACTGAATGAAAAACAAAGCTGGATTTCATTTTGTAAGGGAAAATGAGGTTTTGGTCTCATCTCACACACACGCACACACACTTCTCACTCGGGCGTTTAGATTCTGTCCTCAAAATGTGCCAAAATTAGCAAGCAGAATCAAAGAAACATCTCTGCATTTTGCCTGTCGGTTCGATTGCTTCTTCCTGTAATTTATAAATTATGTTATGTGTCTTATTGAATTTCCCCCCTTTCTCACACAGAGCTAAATGTTTAGTATGGATTTTCATTAGAGGCAATGGAGTGAAAGCTCTGTTAGCAAACTATCTTTGAGAGAGTACAGCACCCCAGGCTGATGTGCAAATCAACAACACCAGGAACACACACTGAACAATGCCTGCTGGACAAAGGAGGCTTGGAACAATGGTATTCTGTTTCCTTTGTGTTGTTACCAGTTAATCCCAGTTTTCTCTTGCTGTCTTTTCCTGAAGAAGGTCACACTTGTGTCATAATTTGGACATGACATTCACCTTGGTGAAATAAATAGATATAAATAGATATTTATTTCACCTGCAACTGTTATGTTGCAGTTTTTCTTTAAGCTAAAATGGGCATTTTGAACATTTTATTTTACATGTTAGTGCCAAAATATGCATAATGTCATCTACACTTACTTTATATTAATGTTAAAAAAGATTTTACAATTAAATAGGAGCCCAATTGATACATATCCGGTCAGTGGTGCAAATAAGACAGCATCGAGGCCCCACAAATATTATAATTTGCTGTGGATTAATAAAGCATTACCTAACCTAACTTAATCCTCCAAGCCTATTTTTTGTTACATATATTCATTTGATCAATTAATCTGTTATTTATTTGCATTTGTTTTACCTTTACACCATCCTGCACTCATTATTTACCTAATTATTGAATAATAATTTAATGTCACTGTGCACTAATCACTCGACCACTAATTCACCCTTCCTCCCTGTATATGACACAAATTAAAATTCTGTTATGGTTTTTGGTTTTAATGTGCCATCTCAAAAGGATTAGTGGCTGCCATCTTGTTATCCCCTTGAATATGTTCCCCAATGTTGCGCCTTTAAATACCATTATGATTAAAATTCCACAATATAATAAATATTTGCCTTAAAATTCTGTTACAAAACATTTCCCAATTTAAAATTTTGTTGTAATTCATTAGAATATTTACACATCTTGCAATAAGGCAACATTTGATGTAATTCAGTGTTTAACTGCAAAATAGGTGTGTCATTTCAGATTTATAGTGACTGCAGTTCAAAGTTGAATTGACTTATCCTCATTATATCCCCTTTGTATCTAATTTACACAGCTGAAATGCTGCTTCCGTTTCCTCAGAGCTACCCCCTTCTCTTAGAAATTCCAGTGCTCCCCAGTAAGTAAGTTAGGTCAGTCGATAGGACGATTTGTTCCATGGCTGACCCAAAGAAAACCCCAACCACCAAACGCCCATCCGACCTCATGTTTATACTTCCATGATGACTCCAGCCAGCCCAATCAGACTTCCAGTGACTGGCCTTCAACTGAAACTGTATCCATCTTAACCATCTCAGCCATTCCAAGCAGCAACTGGAGACTAAGGCCACATTAATTGCATGAAAAGGCCTTGGTATTGCACCGAGTCTAATGCATTTAGCGTTTCTAATTGGGAAGGAATTGCTGTGTTTACATTGGCACAAGTTAATAGAGCTAGATCCTCTCGCCCTGTAGCTAACTGAGCACAAGCTCTCTGAACCTTTCTTTCTTGAAGCTTTCTTGAGGTAAACTTTGTAAACAAAGCAGACAGAAAGGGAAGTTTATTATTATTATTATTATTGCAATATTTTATTTTTCTATAGTATATATATATACATATATATATATGTATGTGTGTGTGTGTATGCGTGTAGGCATGCATGTGTGTGTGTCACTGTTAATTGGGTCAAAAATACTGAGATTAAAATATGTTGATTACTGTGATATTAATAAAATTGTTCAACCCTGGACTCCAACCACTTGGAAAAAGGAACAGCTTGCAAGCTACCGTACTTTGCAGTCAGTTACGGTTTTCTGGTGAACACTGTTGCTGATGGCATCTATTGTATTTCTTTATTTCTGCCATTGACTGAAGACCATCATCTTTCCATAATGAGAGATGACTCTGATGAGCAGCACCGCTATCACTCCTGTTCTCCAAAATTTCTGAGTTGAATTCCAATTTGCAGCTGATTAAGGTGGCAACTCTAAAACAAGCAGAGTAAAAATATAACTACAACAGAATACTTAGAGGAATATCTCTCAAACGTACAAATACACTCAGCTGACCAGCCGCGACCCCACCCTGCCTGACACCTTAAACAGTGTCTTTGCCCGCTTTGACACGGCGGGCAGCAGAGAAGCCGTACATCTACCCCAACTGGAAGAGCAGCACCAGCCCCTCGTCTTACATAAGCATCAGGTGACGTCCACCCTGAGGAGGATCAACACCCACAAAGCTCCAGGACCGGACAAGGTGTCAGGCCAGACGCTGAAAACCTGCGCCGACCAGCTGGCAGGAGTGTTTCTGGACATTTTCAATCTGTCCCTGCAGCTCGCCACGGTTCCTGAGTGTCTCAAGTCTTCCACCATCATCCCTGTACCGAAGAAGAGGTCCATCACCAGCCTGAACGATTACCGGCCCGTCGCTCTGACCCCGGTGATCATGAAGTGCTTTGAGAGGATTCTTCTGAGGTACATCAGAGACTTCATCCCCGCAAACCTGGACAGCCTTCAGTTCGCCTACAGAGCGAACCGGTCAACAGAGGATGCTGTCTCCATCACTCTGCACACAGCCCTGACCCATCTGCAGCATCCCAACACCTACGTCAGGATGCTATTTGTAGACTTCAGCTCAGCATTTAACACCGTCATCCCAGACAAGCTGGTGCTGAAGCTACTCGAGGTGGGGTTGCCCGCTTCACTGTGCCACTGGATCAGAGACTTCCTCACCAACAGGCCTCAGGTGGTGAGAATAAGTGGCTCAACATCGTCCCCACTGGTCCTCAACACAGGCACGCTGCAGGGCTGTGTGCTCAGCCCAGCTCTCTTCACCCTGTTTACACACGACTGCGTGGCCATCCACCCCACCAACACAGTCGTGAAGTTCGCGGACGACACAACAGTAGTGGGTCTCATTTCAGACAACAACGAGACCCACTACAGAGAGGAGATTCTGCAGCTCACTCAGTGGTGTTCAGCCAACAACTTGGTGCTGAACACAGGGAAGACCAAGGAGGTCATTGTGGATTACAGAAGGTCCAGGAGGACGGCTCACACTCCCCTTCTCATAGATGGAGAAGTGGTGGAACGTGTGGACGACATCAAGTTCCTGGGCCTCCACATCACTTCTGACCTCTCCTGGAACACAAACACCTCCCACCTGGTGAAGAAAGCACAACAAAGGCTCTTCTTCCTCAGGAAACTCAGACGGGCTGGACTTTCCTCACGGCTGCTCGTGAACTTTTACAGGGCGATGATCGAGAGCATCCTTTGCCTCAACATGACTGTGTGGTATGGTAGCTGCACAGCATTGGAGAGGAAACAACTGACACGGGTGGTGAGAACAGCACAAGGCATTGTGGGATGCCCCCTCCCAGACCTGGACTCCATTTACACAGACCGGGTCAAGAAGAGAGCTGGATCCATAGCCATGGATTCCAGCCACCCGGGCCACAGACTGTTTGTGCCGCTGCCATCAGGCAAGCGGTACAGGAATATACGGACTACAACAAATAGACTGAGAAACAGTTTCTTCCCCACAGCCGTCAGAGCCATTACTCCCTGCCGCCCCCCCCTCCCACACATATCATAACCTCGCAGTCACACATACATATCCCCCACCCCCACACAGCCATATTGTTCTGCACTTTGCACTGTCACATTATCTGTACTTTGCCATAATTGGACCTGCTGCTACTTCTTTGGTGTGGTTGAGTGCCTTTAGTTAATTTAGTTGTATATATTGTTATTATTATTATTGTGTGTTTGCTTATTTATACTGTATATATTTGACCTTTTGCACGGGAGCTGCAATGGAAATTTCGTTGAATTCTGTTCAATGACAATAAATGCTATCTATCTATCTAAAATGTAGCACATTTTGTGACATTATAATCACAATCACAATTTCCGTTTTGTTTTAAAATTGGCGTTTAAAACAAAAGCCAATTTTAAACAAATTGGCTTTGGTTTAAAAATGTGAAATGGAGACAAAATGGTACAGCATTTTCAAACATTTTTTTTCAACCTAAACTGACACTCCAGGCAAGGAAACCATTTATCTGAGAATCAGCAAAGACATCAAAGTTAGATGGATGTCCAACTTGGAAAGAGCTACAAAGAGCCACAGCTCAGATGGGAGGATCTATCAACAGAATAACTTTCACTGGTACATTTCACAAATCTGTTTAAAAATCAAGTAGTGAGCAAAGCAAGCATATGGAAAATCTTCTGGTCAGAAGAAAACTAAAAATAAAGCTCTTGGCTACATTCAAAATGCTCTGTGTCATATAAAACAAGCTCTGAATAATAATCCTAACATAACACCAACTAATTTGAACCAAAGTAAATGGCATAGAAGTTAGAAAAAGCTCTAAGACTTGAGGTTTATATTTCAGATTGACAACAACCCTAAATATGCATTATGAGTTTCAGTGGAATACTTTTGATCAAAGTGAAGTTATATGTTTGATCGGCCCAGTCAAGGTTTATATAAATTGAATGAATACATTGTCCAAAACTTGACATCTCAAAATCTGACAAAATTTGAGCTATTTTTACAGAAAAATGATGGACAAATAATTATTTCAGTCTCTAGATGTACTAAGCTTTTAGAGACATACCCCATAATTCTTCAAATATTTCTTGGACACGTAATAAACTTCACACCATAATTGTTTTTCAAATTTATTTTGTTGAACAGTTTCAAAAGCATTTATTTTACTTCACAAAATATTACTTTATATTTTTAATTCTTTGAAGGTTGTGTTTGTAGACATATAGACATGTGCTGTGTGCATACGGCTTCCTGCCAGTGGGGGCGCTGTCGAGTCGCTGTGGATCTAACAGGGAGAATTGGTTTTCTGGCTCTGGGCATGCGCGGCTCAGAATAAACGAGCTCTTGCCAGAATAACATCGTAGCAATTTGTTTCCTCTGTGATCCACATGTAGGATAAAAGGCAACTTTTATAAGCCCATAGAGACAGCTTATTTTAAATGTTTTGTAAATATGCAAAAAAAAGATTAGTTTTGTAGTGTTTCATGTAACTTGTGTGTGTAATTTGGACATTTTGTACTGAGCTTTGGTGTCGGTAGATGGCTTGCTTTTTGTTGTTGGAGCCTTTATGATTTATTTATTTATTTATTTAAATTGCCTAATAAGTCAATGTTGTGTTTGGGCCTTGTAGCCATATTAATATTTGGGGAGTGTTGCAGTATTTTTATTTCTCATATTTTTTTGTGGTAGGTATGATCTCTTTTGTAACCGATGTAACTGCCAAACGTTGGTGATTAAGAAAAACAGTTGTAACTGCCACACGCTGGTGTTTACTATGTGTTGTAGATGGAATGTTTTGTTTTATTCATTTAATTATTTATTTGTTTTTCTTTAATTGAAAATGTGCGGCTCAGAATAAACGAGCTCTTGCCAAAGTAACATCATAGCAATTTGTTTCCTCTGTGTTCCAAAGATCTTGGTTGCACAGGATTCCTCTGCCTGTGCGCCACTTGATACTGGTGCCGGTAACATCTACAGCAACCTTTTAATGACCCATTGATCTAACTCCAGTGTGTTGGATCCAGGAAACACCTCAAAATTGTAGGGCACTAAAAACTTTAGTTGTTCACCACTGCATTTCTTCTGAAAAGATCACAACGTACAATAATGAAAGCTTATTTAAACTAGTTAACACTTCTAAACTCTCTCAACTCTAACAACATGCATTAAGACATACAAAAGTTTAAATAACATACTGAGAAATCCCAAACCCTGGAAAGAACTCTATCACCAAAAACATGAAGACTGACAAGAGTTACCACACACAGCCGTCAGCCACAATTATTTTCTCATTCCTTTTCTGTTTATGTTGAAACTCACATAGCTGAATTCATGTCAACTGGAAACAATGCCCAAAACTAAAGTTTCTATATCCTCTAGCTCTCTGTCCAACCTTTATTCTTAACCTCACATTGGAGCTGATGTCTAGGTAGTTGTTTTGTAAATGTCTCTCTGTGTCCTGACAATAGATTCTAAAAAAAGAAACAAGACAGAAGGTTTGTTTTTATTTGTCATTCTTATATGATCCGATTTAAACTCTAAATTAGAAAGATTATTTTTGTTAGACTGTTCCACACTAAGTTTTGAAACATCACAGATAGGTCACTAATCAAGTTTTGCTTGCGTTGCTCAACTTTAAGTGCACTACAGTGCAAACATATGTGTCAGTATTTTTCTTTAAGGATTTTTTTTTTCTTTTCTGCTCTAGTGACTTTTATTTGACAGTGTTGAAACAAACAAGCAGATTGTGAGAGAAGAGGAACACATGCGTCAAAGATCACAGGGCCAGGACCCAAATAGAGGACTAAGGCCGAGGTATGGGTTGCGCGCTTCACCTCAGTCGCTCAATCTTTTCCAATTTTGTCACCATATATTCACAAAATTGACATTTTTTAATTGAATATTTTAAGTTAGAGCAACATAAACATGAATACTCTAAAGGCAGTATTCAAACACTGGACCTTCTTATTGTAGGGCGATAGTGCCACTGAAAACACTAATTGTAGTTTTCAAAATATAGTGTTATCAATTTCCTTTACCTAAACCACATAACGAGGTAACAATAATAGATTAAAAATATAGAAAGTAAAATTTTACTGTGAATGCAGCTATTTGAATTCTTCAGAAGCATCACTCAGTCCAAAGAACAACACCAGACAGGTCAGAGATCAAGTTGTGTAGATGTGTAAAGAAGCATTGAGTTACAAAATGTCCAAAGCACTGGAAATCTCTTTTTAAAGTGGTCGTATTCCAGACATATAGTGCCATTCTATAGCACAATTAACTATGTTACATTCAGTTGTTATAAAAATTATGTTTATCAATTTGATGCCTTGATATTGTCTCTATAAGAATCTATTGCTCTTTCTGACACTCTGCCTTCTGCGCCTTATCACAATAATGCTTCTCATTATGCTGTTAACAACAGTTCATGCTGGATTGAGAAGTAGTTCATATGAGAGGCTCACCAAACGCACATTTTCCCCAGGTGTCTGCTGAGAGGGGCAGAGGCAGGGGAGGGGTCCTCTGTGAGGAGGAACCTTGGCTAGAGACTGCAGCTTCAAGGAGGAGTTTTGTTGAATTAGGCGGGGCTTTGTGAGAGCAAAAGTTTAGGCACCCACTTTTCCTATGGGAAATTCAATGATTTCTCATACATTCATGAAAGAATCAAAGCAACACTCCAGGTTTGCTTTAGATTAGGGAAAAACATTGCAACATGATATAAGGCTGAAAAAAGTTGATTTTACATAATACTGTAGCCCCCTTTTAACACTGCTTAGTCAGAACCGAGGGGGTTTAACATTTCTACAAGGTACTGTACTGAATAGAGAAGGTAATTATCCCAATGTTACCAAGTCTGTTCCAGCAAATGATTGCAGGTTATTTTCTCTTGTAACCCCATCCTACTGTATGACATGTTTGACCCACTAGCTGCACTAAAGTGCACAGCTCATCGTTTTATTTACCACAGATTTCTGGAGGCATTGGGACCCTTATGTGGCCAGCTGAACTGAGACACAGTCCCACACATCAGCAACAAGCACACACACACACACACACATAGTCCACCTGGATAGGTTTTAGTCATCAGCCAACTAGCTTAGTGATTATGTTTTCCACTGAGGCAAAACTATCTGAACACCCGCAGACAAAAACCCTCCAACAGATAAATGGATCCATACACTCGCACTCAGCTGAAATACTGAGATTTACAGTCTGTACAAACAGAAAAGACTCACACACACGTGGTCCAGAGTCCCTCTTTGGTTGCTGGGAGTGGGTAAGGAAAGTCTGCGTACATCAGCAGCAAGTATATGAATGGAAGAATTGCCTTTGCTCTGGCACCACACAGTCACAATCCATTAGCTTTGACGGGGTACCCAAAAGGATCTGACAGCCTCCTGGCTGTGACTGCTGTGGCCTGGGGTGATGGGGACATACCTGTGGCTGCCTTGTGTACTCTGTGGGTATGTGGGGAAGACTGAGCACACGTAGCAGCTGAGGCCTGGCTGCAACGGTAGCTTTGGCCCTGCAAGTCCACTCCAGCTGTTACCTCTATATATGTTTTTAACAACAATACATTTTTCTCACTTCTTTCAAGCACATTATTCTTGGCTCACACTTTCACAGCTTTATGCTCTTATTCACTTTCTTTCATCCAAATATGCTCAAATTACAGTGAAGAGAAGAAATTGGAGTAATTTTAAGGTCCAAAATCAGATCCACAAAGAGTCAGACAAAAAACTACGTTGGGATTTTGAGAGAACAGGAATTTATTTTTAAAATTAAAAATAAATATTAGTCAATATTAATCTCAATCATATTTCCAATGATTAGCCCTACCCCTAGAAAACATCCCTTCCTCCTTTGGCATCTAATTCAAGTAAGCTGCTGAGAAAAGGGATACTTTTCCCAATTTTTTTCAGTGCCTGGTGATTGGTACCATTTAAACTTGTGCAACTTCATATGTTGGTGTTATATGGGTTTAAAGTATATTTTTTATTATAATTTTGTTTTACTAACATATGTCTTCTGAATGGAAACAAATATTAACATTTTGAAATGGCCCAGCCAAAGTCATGATGTGACTCCGATAGATAATATGTGTTGGGAGATTAAGACTAAGGTGTTGGAAAGGAGGCTTTACAAACAATGTCTGCCACTCTTACCAAGCTGCAAACAATACTCATTATTTTGAATTTGTAATGAAGAAGAGTAAACACAAAATGTATGGCTATTAAATTCCCAGAAAAAAAACGAATTAAAATCCATCTTATTTGTTAAACCTAAGAATGTTGTCAGAAGTCATAGATCTAAAATTTTAGTGTATAGATCACATATAATTTTACATTTATATAATTTTCTTTCATCCTCTAGATGGTTTCCATTTTGACTAATGATTACAATTTGTTTTGCTGAAAATATTAGTTACCTTACAGACAAAACACACAACTAAATGGCCTTTTCAACATTTTATTCTGTTTAATGTGGTACATTTTTCAGCTGAAAGCACTTTAACAAAATACTAGTGCCTACAATCTGAAATGACTGAATTTATTCATCTTGAAATAGGTTATTTTAAAAAAAATTATTCACAATTCTGCTGTCATTTTATTGTACATTTGATTGATTTATTTGAGATATTAGAAAAACATACCCTCATATGTAAGGGTGGTGGAAGTATTTCAGAGATTTTCATACAAAATGCTGAATACAAACTGCATCTGACAAGATAAAATATTCAACAAAATTAACCATCACCATGGGATTGTTTATTAGTCACATAAATCCATTAACTAATCCAGATGGATTAACTAAATCCATCTGGATTTAAAATTCAAAGACTGTGCCACGTGTAATAGCCTGTTGTTTTTATCTCACAGACCTGCTTAAGATGATCAAGAGGATCATCTGCTATTTCTTGTGGTAAAACTGGCATGCTTGTGTTCTTCTTTTGTAAAGTGATGTAGGAAAGACTTTATTGACGTTTGGGTTGCCTGTTTCATCTTAATCATTAAAAGTCTATAAACTAGAGAAGAGTTTGCTTATTCAGGTTGTTGCAAGCTGTTTGTCATGTGATCTTTGTGAAGTTAAGAAAAACACATTCAAAATGTTTATGTATTCTTTCAAAGTTATAAAATAATGATATTTGAAATATTTTTTTGTGAACACTTAGGTTTTCACCCTCCAAATGTTAGAAGTTGCCACTTCCAAGAAGCAAACTTTCTTCAATGATGTGCTGAAACAGAACCATTTGCAAAGTTTTACTTCTCTCTGAAGGGTCTTTGAGGAACACATGTTTTTTATAAGGGTCTTTTTGCCTGGCCTTGCATAAATGTTTTGCAGCGTTTCTCCTGCGAACTGGGGCCAGTCTTTACAGTGGAGGCTAATCAGTTGTAAATTCTAACTTTAAAAAGGAAAAGAAGTGTATGGAAGGAGCTAATCTCCTTTTTTTATTGCTCTCTCTCTGTCTCCCTTTATTCTGTTCACCTTTATAAGTCTATCTCATTCGCAAATGCTGCAGGCATCCTTTCTTTTAGAAAGTGAAAGCATCAGATGAGGGCAAAGTAAAACGGAGAAAGTGGAAACGGTTTAGATAAATGATCTGGAGAATGGGTAGGAAGATTACAGGCTCAGAACCCAAGGGGAAAAGGAAGTGGGGCAGTAAATATTTTTAAAAGCTGTCAATAAATTTGCAGAGTGGAGTTGAAAGAGCTATCAGCAAGAGCTGAAGACATTGGACTACTGGGCTGGGTGTGTCCTTGGCCATAGAATCTAGTCAGTATGTAGCTGGAGACTTTCAGAAAAACTATCAGTGTGAGCTTGGAAAGCACAATAAAAGTAGTTTGAGAAAAAATATTTAAGTGTTTTTTTCTGAAAATAATGTTTTAAATTTTGAAAAATGTTGTGTGACTTTCTCATAGAAGGATGCTGGCTAGGACGGCAGAAAGAAAATATATAAATAAAAAGAAAAGAGTGGACATGGACAGTTAAATATGTCCATAAAAATCTGTTAATTTCAGTTATGTTCAATTCAGTATCATTTATTTATAGAGTGCTGATTTACAAAAGTAGTCTCAACCCACTCAATTAGATATACTGATCCAGTTTGTATGCAGAAATATAAAGACAATTCAACACATGTAACTGACTTTGATACATTCAAGTCAACTGCATAGATTCCAGTTCAATCTGAGTTAAAAAAAGAAAAAAACAATATGGTCAAGTTTATTTACATCAACTTCTGCTATTTTCATTTAGTTCTCAGTGCATAAGAAAGTTTTTTGGCTCATTTTCCCACACCTTTCTGACCTGCTCGTTACTTAGCAGCCCAATTAAAGCTGATTTAAGGGTTCAGCTGCATGCCTATTGGGAAATATTCCCCATAGGGTTGTGCTTCTAGATGACTGATGGGTTGATGAGATAATGACAGACAGGCACAAGTCTCAACTACGGTTGTCTGTTTATGCACTTCAACACATTTTGTCTCTTGCATAAACTAAACCCTCCAAAAACTAGTAAAACAACATGGCAGTAAAATTACAGTGAAAAAAAGCAGCTGTCAAAGCTTTGTCTACGACTTTGCTAAATTACAAATTATATCTAAAATGGGCTGTTTTATTTATTTATTTATTTCAAGTTGCAACCACAATGAAAGCCTATTTAATCTCTACATAAACACACAGAAACTACTCACATATTTTCTGTTTGAATTGTTAAAATTACCTGAATGTATTAAACATGAACTAGTTAGGTAATTTGTATTACCAGGAAACCCATAGATATAGTTCAGTACTTGCAAACCTTTCACCCAAATTGATAGTAAATTTGATCTGACTTAATAAATATTGCATATTCACTGTCTATAGTAAAATTATAAGTTTATTGCTTATATTGCGCAACATACTAAAGACTCTAGTAAATGTCACCATTAAAGTCATAGAAACTGTGCACATTCACAACATAATAATGCACTCTGACTGCCTCTCCATGTAGCCAACTTATTTAGAATTCTTTCTAAAATCTATACCTGTACATTTTAATATACATTTTTCTAAAAAAAAAAAAAGGAAAACTAGCATTCACATCTTGTTCAGTGTCACGACACAGGTTACTTAAATTATTTTTAAAATAGTAAAAAAACTCAACATGTATCTTTAAACTATAACATCTGTCTCAACCTTTGATTACAATGTTAGACTTTACAGATACTGGTTGTAGGCATCAGCACTTTAACACTGCTCATCAGCAACAAATCTGAAATGTTTTAACTAAAATGTTAATCAACAAAAAGCAATCATAGCAATAAATTTATCTGACTAGAATTATAAAACCTGAGAGGGTTATAATGTATTTAACCTCTTCGTTTCTGTTTCTTACTCCTGTTACATATATATATATATATATATATATGACTGTTATATATATATATATATATATATATATATATATATATATATATATATATATATATATATATATATATATATATATATATGTATATATATAACATGCTGTCAATATAAAAAGCAACTTAGAGCAGTCCTTGCAAAGATTAAAAAAATGCAGATACAGTATGTATATGTAAATATATGTACAGCAAGTGTGCCACAGTGCAGTTTTGCAAAATTGGACTGATTAGTGCAGAACAATGATTTAGCTTTTATTGTACAGTGAGATGGCATGTGGCAGGAAGGATTTATCTGTCCCTACGACAGCGGAGCTGGAGCAGTCTATGTGAGAAGGTGCTCCGCTGTCTGTCCACTATGTGGTGGAGAGGGTGCTGTTTATTGTCCATAATAGACAGAACCTTCTTCAGTGTCCTCCTCTCCACCACAGTTTCCAGGGACTCCAGCCTTAGTCCCAGTACAGAGCCAGCTTCTCTGATGAATTTGTCTAGTCTATTAGAGTCTATGCATTGTCATATTTAAAAACATGGTGTATCATTTATCATTTGCTATATTTATTTATAGATTTTAACCATTAGGGTCATAAAGTTTAGCTGTCCATCTGTGTCCCCAAGTGGAGAAATAATTATTAGCTAAGCTAATCAGAAATTAGTTCATCCTGTTGCCCCTTCAACAGATTAGTATATGGCGGTGAGTCGACTTTATCTATGTAGACAGAGTGACTGCAAAAGGTAGCCTTGAGTAATGTAGTTAATGTCTCATTGCTAAATTTCACACCAGTGGACCGCATCTTTCCTATTCATCTCCGATTGGCTACGCTCATGAAATTGTGGCGGCCTTGCTTAGTGGATGATCCAGTGGTGTATCTTCTTACAAGTGTAGGAAGATACACAGCTTTAATCTATTTAAGCAATACTATAGACAAGGAAGGAAAAATGTAATAGTATGGTTGAGCAATAAAAACCTAGAGCCAAAGCCATGTAAAATTGATTGTATGTCATAGTCACAGAACTTGTTCATATCTTGAGATTCGAACAGCTTTTTTAATCCTTTTTATGCTATACCTCTCTTGTGCTATTCCTATTGTACATTAGTAAGTGTCAAACAACCCCTTTCCTTTAAAAATGATCAGGCACTGCACTGAAAATGTCGTAACAGCATCCAGTTTACAAGGCAAAACAATCTTAACCCTCAAAATAATGAAAAAGACCAAGTGATGATCATTTCAAGATACTATTGTCTGATGTTATGACTGTTAACATTTCTGATTTTCAACCACTCCGAATATTAATTGCCGGAATCAGTGCTAATTTAAATGCCCATATATTTATGTTGTAGAATTCATTGGAATTTTGTTTTTTTAAATATTATTGACATTTCTTCAGCAACACATTGAACAAGTATTTTTTTTTGCAAAAGTTTTTATCTTAAAAACATAATTAAATCCTTGTGGTAAGTTTAATAAAACACATTCTAATTTGATAAAACATTAAAATACAGTACACTGTATCCAACAACCAGTTATATCTGTTTATTAAAACATATTGTGAGAATATAATGTTTTTACTGGCTTCATGTTAACTTTGTGATCCTTACTGACTGGGTATGTATTTTCTATTTCGTATGTGTTTTATGCACACTAACAAAAAGCTGTAATAGAAAGCCCTGAGTAAGAGGGGAAAGTGTCAGGATACAGATATTGTCTTTAACACCTTTCTCCTCACCCTTGGAACACATCTTCTTAAGTTTCTGTTTGATAAGCAGAGAGAACATCCTCCAGTTACTCTGGCTCTCCTCTTCCCGGCTGGTTTCCCGTCCTGTGGATAATGTTTCAGTAATTCTCGAACACAATGTGTTGCTGCTGCTTCTAACCTGTGGTGGTCAGTAGTTCATGGTCTCAAAGCCAGTTTAATTCAACAGAGTGATCACATGCAAATAGATAGATGGAAAACTAATAGGTAAGTCATTCAGGAATATGAATGATTTACATACTGGAATTTTATTGGAGTTTTTTTTTAATATACAGTAAAAGTTATGATGTAAAAAACTTAAAGGGAACCTATTATGCAAAACTGTATTTTTGCACATGTACTTCCATTTGGATCTTTACTGTTTCTAAAAACAGTGCTAAAAAAAAACATCTAGCTGTTTTGGTAATAGCTAAATGTTTTTTGGTGTTTGCAAAATGAGGCGTTTCAAAAACCTCTTGAATATTAAGTCACAATTGGCAGGCACGTCCCTGATGGCAACCCCAGCCTAGCCCTTTACCAACCCAAGTGGAGCGATGCTCCCATTGATTTGAATTCCCTCCGGTAGAATTTCTACCGGGCCATTCAGTGAATAGAAGAAGAAATTGTGAATTATGATGCTGATTTTCTGTGCTGGTTTAGAATGTAGTCCGCTTGCAGTTCAATAGCAGTGGACGAGGTGAACAAAGTTGTTCAGTCTGAGTTAGTCAGGCTTCCAAATATTGAATTAACATTAACCGTCATCTTGTTTAGCTCGGCACTTCTCTCTTCACAGTGGAGGATGGTTGTTTATAGAGCAGGCAATTTCCGGTAAGCTTCGTAGAGTTGAACTGGTGTATTACATGTGTGACGAACAACTGCCAGCAATTGGAAAACATTTAAACAATTGCATGCAGGATCAGTCTAACCTTTACAAATAGACATGCGGGAGTGGGAGTCATGCCTGTATCAATTTGCATTTTAAATGCCATATGATGCATGTCAAATAGAAAAGATATACAAAAACCATTTCAGCAAGTAAGCTTGTGTACATAGAAAAAGTCTCACTTTACTATAAACTCACTGGGTGAGTGTCTGCATCTGCCTTGAGCATGCTTGGTTAAGGCATGCTTATTCTTCATTCAGTGAAGTAAACTGAGGCATGTAGAGCTCCAGGAAAATGTTTTCAGTAAGAGTAAAGTTATTTCAAAAGAATACAATATAGGTCAGAGTAAGAGTGTGGTGTAGTAAACTACTCTTAATAGACCATTAAATTCATTTACATTGAGACTTGTTTCTCTTTTCCATTCTTACAAGTAAGGGAAAAAAAGGGACTATTAATTAAAGTAAGGAAGATATCTATTGATTCTGAGCTAAGGAATGGCAGTAAAATATCTACTAGATAAACGTGTCCAGTGAGAGCAGTAATTAATGAGTTTAAAAATATCTAAACTGTCTCCAACAAGGTTGAACACAGACTCAATTTTACCTTCCTACCCACACACTAGAGGATGGTAAAATTGCTTTTAGAGTGCTGCATAATTCTATAGGATTTTACTACAAAATAAATACATTTTGTGATAATATCCAGAAGGAAGTTATGCCAGTCTTAATCAGTCTTTTGTCCCTGTCTGACTTCCGCCTTTCTCTTGCCAGAAACCTAGGCCCAAACTCCCTTGACATTTATACGTCTGACATAGAAGAAGAAGCAGATATCGCTTCCAATCATCATCACAACCTTACACTCCTGTAGAAAACCAGCAGCCTTTTTGTGGTCTCCAATTTCTCTCCAAACCAGCCTCCCAAACCTTGCTGTACATCTTTATTCTCTCTAACCTGCAGTATCTTCTGCTTTATAAATGTATGTAACTCTAGCAAGTAAAAATAGTGGCGAGAGGAGTCATTGGATGATGTTTATTTAAGCCATTAACTTTGGTTGATGGGCAACTGACTCTAGGGAAAGACATTTCTGTAGATGAAGTCTGGCTCTGCTTGTGTGCTAAGTTTGGCTTGGCCTGAATCACTGTGCTTGATGGTTTATTCATACTCAGTGGTGCGGGACGCTGTGCCATGAGGTTCCTCTCACACTCAATATGTCAGTAAAGAATTGACAGATAAGAATGTTTGGATTCCAGTTCCTCCTCATTTGTATGGTCAGAACATTGAGCAGTAAGTCTGCCATACTGATCTTTAAATTTTTTTGTGGAGAAATATATGGTTAGGAAATTATTATTAGGAAGAGACAAATGTAATTTCAAAACTGTCTTTTCTTTACTCAGGTGTTGTCTCCCTAGTTATTGTCATCAATTAAGAAGCCACTTGCAATTCGGAAACAAACAACATCAACTTCCCCTGAAAAGCCCAGTCAAAACAAGCAGTAAAGCCAAGCTTGTCCATACTGCCCCCTCATAATCAAAGCCAGATGTCCCCTTTAAAAACTTTTTTCTCTCTTCTGCTCCCAGAACCCCTCTCCAATATCTCATTCCCCTTCTTTTCCCCCACATTCTCTTTCCTGTTTAAGATTGTATAGACGGCTGGTCCTAAGCAGACATGATTTGGCTCTCGTTGGCTTGGTCTCTTTCTCTCCGTCTAAAGCATTTCCTTCTTCTACCGTTTTTTCTGTCTCTAGAATCAGCATCTTGTCAAACAGGCATGGACTCAATGTGAACCTCCTCAGCACTCACAATCATTCAAGGTGAAAAATCAGACCCACATGGCACTAAAAAGAAGAGGGTTTTGCAGAGAGACTTTCAGTTGCCAGCCGATTCAATGTTGTTGCACTTTTGAAATACATGCCACAACCTGCTTGTCTTAGTAAGAGTTCTGGACGGCTTTGTGTTTATCTAGGCACAAGCCATGTCCCCTTAGTTTCAGCTCTTGAAAGAAAGCAATCCTGTGCCTGTCAACGCACCATTTTCAGTTTGTCACGGCCAGAGCCAGACACAGAGTGATCGCTAATTTACTTTTCCACCTCAGTGAAGAGAGAAAACAACCTCATGCGGGAGATGCTAAACATTATGGGCAGTTCTGTTCTCTTAACTGCCCTTTTGGGGGGAAACCTCTGGAGCTTGTCCTACTACTACTGCTCTCAGGTGGCTATCTTAGTCAGCCTCTTTAATCTGAGAAGCAAATAGCTTCCAGTGTTGTCTTTGGAGCCTAGGCACAGCTCTGGACACCTTAAATAGGTCCTTGGAGAGAAGCAATGAAAGCACAAGCTGATGTGTTTGAAGTCTGCTTCATGATTGGCACTAATATACTGGCTCTTTACTCCTTTGGGTTTTAGTATGAAATTATGTTGCAATACATTGAAAATAGCCTGGCCATTGCCTTCCTAAGCTGTTCTGTTTGATTCTCATCTCCCTCCGTTGCTCTCGCTTGGATTTCTCCCATTGAGCAAGATTTCTCCAATTGAATTCAAACTGGGTCAATCAGCAAACTGAAAAAGTAGTTGTAGGTGATCTATGTTGATTTTCTGCTTAGAATTTTAGTCTACCTATACATAGTAATGGTGGGCGCTTTGATAGGAGCCAAATCTTGAGGATAAGTTCCTTTCAAAGAGCTTTTCAAAAGTTCTTTGTAAAATATTTGATTTTAAAAACAAACAGAAGTTGAATCACCTGTATTAAGTAAAAACTGCAGTATGTTCTTACAGAAAAATAAAATAAAATAAATATATACTGTATATATATAACATTGCAATAATATTATTCTAATATTTATAATAATATAAATTATTATATCTAAATAATTTATAATCATGAATATTATAAATTATGAATATATTTTTATATTAATAAAATATAAAAAAATTAAAATATAAATGTGAATCAGAAGTGTAGTTTTTCTTTTTTTACTGCAAGGGATGTGGGCATGAATAACAATTGTGTTCTATTTGTAAGATAGGAACAAAATAAAATGAAAATGTAACAAACAATAAAGATAAAAAATGTATTTGAGTTACTTTGGCGGAAACAAAAAAAATAATAAAATCCTCTTCTATAACAATTAAGCCAGTGCACTAACACTCAACAACAGTCATCTATTAACAACAAGCAAGAACAACAAAGAAGAAAAAAGTCAGAAGAAATCAAGAAAAAGTGAGCACATCGTGACGTCTTTAGCTTCTCTCTCACTGCATGAAGCCTGCATCAGCGTTGCAGCCAGGTTGCACACAGAGCCACACATGATGAAAGCAAATAGAAAATTGTAAGCAAACAAAGCTGCGAAACACAAAGAACATCTCTCACTGACCAAGACTCAAGTCATACCGTCACATTACTGCTAGATAATAAAGTGTTGTAGTTTTGGCAGTGGCAGTGGAGGAAGTGAACAAAGCTTTCAGTAAATCCTGGCCACACTTCCAAGTATTGAGCAATTAAAGTCAGTGCAAAAAGAAGGTATAAGACACTCTAATGGTGTGGCTTAACTTCCCACAGGATTGTTTCCAAAAATGGAGGAAACACGGAACAGAGGTCAACCTTCTCAAAAGTGGTTGGCTAACAAAATTACTTAAGGGCACATTGACAACTCATCCAAGAGGTCACAAAATAGCCAGAAGAACAAGATCTAAAGCACTGCTGGCCTCACTTGCCTCAGTTAAGGTCAGTGTTCATTCCTCAAAAATAATGAAGAGACTGGGCAAAAATAGTATTTGTGGGGGAGTTCCATGTTGTAAATCACTTCTGACCAAAAAGAACACAAAGTCCATTTCGTCTTTGTCAAAAAAAAATATTTTGATGATCTCTAAAACCTTGAGAAAAATATTTTGTGGACTAACGAGATAAGTATGGATTGTTTTTGCAAAAGTGTTCATACTTTTACATCTTACACAACATTTCAGATAGAGAACATTATACCAACAGGTGAGGGTAGGTTAGTGATCTGGGGCTAGTTTCCTGCCTCAGGATTGACCATGCTTATTGGGATCATGAATTCTGCTTTCTGTGATATGCTGAGAGTGAATCTCTCTGGATTTTGTGTGACCTTAATCCTAAGCATGAGTTTTACGTAGAAGGAGAAATATCTGAGGTAAACCACCAAGATCTCCTGTACAAGTTCAAAAAATGTTTTTCATTGTCAAACTTTGGGGTTAAATCTAACTGAGATGCAATGGCATGACCTTAAACAGGATATTCATACTTTAAACTTTTTTAATATGGCCAAGAAAAGTCCACCAAGAAGAATAAACGTCAACATGTCATCTGTTTGGTTTGGAGAATAATTGCTTTGCACACGATCCCAGGATTTTTGGATATTTTTATTTTTTTATTTCACTAAGTAAAAAGAATTAAAATCACTCAGATTATCTTTGCCTGATATGACAATTGGTTTTGTAATCCGGAATGTTAAACTGTGATTTAAAAAAAAAGAAAAACAAAGGAAATTTTATTTTCTGAGCACCGTTCTTTTGAAGAGCTAACAATAAAAAGTCACTTAACAAATCCATGTCTCTCAGAGGGATGCCATCTGCATGACATCAATACCACATTCAACAAACCTCTGAAAAAAGAAGCAGTAGTTTCATAAAATGCGCGTGTTTTTAAATCTCTTTTAGAAAAAAAAAATAAGTGGACCGATTTACTCTTTAATTATTACCCCTTGTATTTAAAATTTATTCCAAACCAGAACAACTTAGAGAAATTCTTGAATGTTAATTAAAACCTTTGAATATTTAAGCATTTTGGATATATAAAGATTTTCAGTAGGCAGGAAAAAATGTCTCACTTGCAGGACATAAACTGCTGCTTCACTTGTATTGAATAAATGCAGGAAGGGGCAGTATATTCTTGAAGGGGACACTTGTGGGAAGAAAAAGGGTCTCGTTGCGAGAGATCAGCTTATGTAAACATTCAGGTTAATGAAGCTCAGTGGGCCTAATCCCCGACCCTCTTTCTCACTCTCCCTCACCCTGGCCTTAAACCCTGTCACCCCTCCCCTACACACCACCCGCTCCACCCCACAATTTTCCACCATAATCCCTAGTTGGGGCAGGCACTGTCAATCAAAAGGACCTCAAGGGAAGTTGTGTGCGTGCACTCCTGTGTGAGTGTGTTAGGATTTAAGTTTGCATACAGTCAGTGTTTGCATGTGTTACCAATGAAGAGTGCTTGCACACATAAATCACAAACACCATGTACCTATTCAGATATGTCCAGGTTCTGGTTGCTTTGAGACAAAAGTCAGTTAAGGGAGTTCCAACAAGAGAACCACACCACATTAAACCATATGAGATCAAACAGTTGAATCATGGTTTCAGATCTTGAACTTGAGGTTAATTAGCAAAATGTAAACAAGACCAGTTCGATAAAGAAATGTCATCCTTTCTTAAATGTTTTCTCACAGCAATTGATTTCACTCAAATGCAGATATAAATGAGCAGGAGCAAATAAAATCAACAGGTGTTTAAAATTTACAGCACAGTTTATAGTACATAAAATGCTCATCCCTACATTGCAGTAGAACAAAGCTTCCCTTTCAACTGTAGTGTGATGAATGGAGAAGTTGTAATTCTTTTCATTAACATCTTCTTTATATATTTTGCTTGAAATATACTTAGCTATGTGGGAACATTACAGTATGGTGTGGATTTATATAAACCAACCAATATTGGTCATTTCTCTTGATGCTGTAAAAACAACCCACTGCTTCCAGTGTCGATTCTGAGTTTAGAATGGGGATACACTATAAATCATGATCATAGGCAAATGTTTGGCTAGGTTTTCTGAGGACATGTGCTGATCTTCCACACAATACAACAACAATAAATCGTAGTTACCCTTAACATCTGAGTAATCTGCATCAGTTGAAGGAA
The DNA here is from genome assembly GCF_002775205.1 of Xiphophorus maculatus. Taxonomy (NCBI): domain Eukaryota; kingdom Metazoa; phylum Chordata; class Actinopteri; order Cyprinodontiformes; family Poeciliidae; genus Xiphophorus; species Xiphophorus maculatus. The sequence goes on along the minus strand of NC_036462.1, from coordinate 11,138,757 downwards.
GAGGCTTAGAGCAGAGGCAACAAGGCCTGGTATGAGCAGGTCAACAAACTTACCAAGAAGATTGGGATTAGGTTTCAAAAGAAAATTTTGCTAACACCTGGAGACCTTTCCCTCACCCTGAGCAGAATCCATGTTTGGTAGATGACCCTAACAGCCTCTACCACAGGTTTAAAAGGCTTTTACTTACACCTCATCCGCAACTTAACCACCTTCCTTTCCTCAGACCCCCTGAATCATATGTTTGCATACAGTCAGTGTTTGTATGTGTTACAAATGTTTGCATACAGTCAGAATGGACTGAAGATCTCCAAGGAAGATGTTAATAGTCTCTGTGAATGTCAGAAGACCAAGAAAGCTACATGAGCTGACAACTTCTCCCCCCTCATTCCTGTGAGCCTGTGTTGACCAACTGGTCCCCATCTTTACTCAGCTCTTCAACAAGTCTATGAAGCTGTGTGAGGTTCCCTTCTGTTTCAAGCATTCCTCCATCTTTTACTCCCAGAAACATATGACTGTGTCCTGTCACTATGACATCTGTGGTCATGAAGCATCTGAGTAACATCACAGGTACCTAGCTGGGTCACCTATAGTTTGCTTACTGACCAAGAAGGTCAGCAGATGATATAGTTAGCTTTGAAAGACACTTTGTCGTGCAATACCTCAGCTACCCTGGGATGTTAAACTAGGATCCTGCTCATGGACTCCAGGTCAGCCTTCAACATCATCAACAAAGATATTGTCCACTAAAAGCTCAGAGTGTCAGCCTCCACTTGCCAGTGGATCATTAATTCCCTGACTGATTGGCAGCAGCAGGTGAGGTTGGGGAGGATTGTCTTCTCTATTTGGACAACAGCTTTAGCATGGGGAACAATTAAGTTTATTAAGTCACAGGGAAATTTAAGTGATTTCAAAAGGTTATTGGTGGTAAACTAGCTGGTGGGAATATTTCAGAAGCTGATGATCAATTGGGATTTTGTACACAGAACAAAAATTTGTCTATTTACTAACCTCAAACAGTGTGGTTGAGGATTGGTCACTGTATGATGAAGCAACATCAAATTATGATAATTCACTAAAACACACATAGCATTAATCTGTACTGAATGTGTTCTTGCATAGCTAGAATAAATTTGAGATTTAGATGAAATGATGGGATAGACATTTTGCTATGCTAATATGATTGGCGTATTTAATTTTTTTGTTATTTGATATATCACAAAAAGCTTAAAATTTGAACAACATAGAAAACTTGTCACAGAAGGTTCATACATGAGAGGGTGATTGGTGTTTTGTCAATTTTTTAGAGTAATATTGAAAGCAATAAAATAAATAATGAATTTAACTTTTGACATAAGGTGCTTTTCTTTATATGTTTGACTGAAAAGGCTTACACATAAAGAGTAAATTAGACGTTACTCCTCAAGGCATGATTTTGCATATCTCTAACTGAATTTGTTTACTGCCTGAGGCAGAAAGTGCAACAGTCCCACTTACAACTAACACATCCACTCTGGAAATTTATTTTAGAATGAAACAAAATATCTTTCACGATCTCCCAAAGCTATTTCAAGTTTAATTGTAAATGGACAATATTATGTAAAATCAACTTTTTTGAGCTTTGCATCAAGAATATACCCAGAGTGCTGTCTTGATTATTTCATTCATGTTTGAGAAATACTTTTATCTCCCATGGCAACCATTTAGTTGTGCAAAATGTCTGGGTGGCCCTAGCACTGCCTACGGACACAACTCCTCCTCAGAGTTGCAGTTTCCAAGCTTACAAGTTCTGCCTCAAAAAGCTTCTCTTCCACAGTGACTCCCCCACTCACCCTTTGAATAACAATTAGCAAACACCTGGTGGAACTGTGCATCTGCTGAGCTTAGTATACAAACTACGTTTCAGTCCAATGCTGGTAAAAAAAAAAAAACATTGTAAAAGTGTTACAAATGGAGAAACTTGATGACTTCCTGGAGGCGGAGTTTTAGAAAGAGCTGGAGTTTTAAAAGAGACAAAGGTCCAATTTTAAGGTGTAAAATATCAAAGTAAATTATTTTTAAGTCATATTTGATATATATATATATATATATATATATATATATATATATATATACATTTATGCGTGTGTGTGCATATTTTGTACCAAGGCCCCCCCTGAGGTTAACCGATATATTTTACAAGTTCTTAAGCAATTTGTGTTGAGTCTCATGCCACCTGAATAATGTTCAAAGCAATTTGACTTTGAAATAATTTTGTGAAGTACATAAGTCACTTTATTATTTTTCCTGTGTTTCAGGAAACACAGGAAATAATACTGTAATATGTCTTATTACAGTCCGGTGTCCCTAGATTACTTGCACTATGTGATTTTTAAAATTTTGATGGATGGATAGATTCTATTTTGACTTTTGCCAGATAAAAAAGAAATGTGCTGGTGGAATATTATCTGTATTTGCATAAAGCATACTTTTGTATATGACACATAAAATCTGTCCAGAAATAATACTCATTTTGATTAATATAAATGAGAAGAAAGACAGGCATATCCATTTATGGTTCTGCTTGACTGGCTGTGTATAAGCATATGTGGGGTAATTTTATAAGAGTATGGATGGCATGACTAATCACAGTAATATTATCTTACTGGGTCTTTTTTTTGTCTCTGTTCTTTTTCTCACAGTTCTCTTTTTTCTACCTTTTTATGGATTTTCTTTTTGGCTCCACCAAAGGTTTGGCTGCCAATTGCTGATCTCTGAGTTACTTGTGATGATGGTGATTTATAGTCTCATACTGTATTTCTTTCATTTATTTTGACTTCTTGTCTTTCCATAAATCACTGAACATACGTTTGGCTGCTCAAGGAACAAACCAGAGGTAAGGAAAACAGGGTCATGTGCAAATAACCAAAATATACCTGCCTTGATTTGGTCATTTTATCGTACAATAAATTTATTTGTTATGTTTTGGTAATTAATATGTATAAAAAGCAAATAAACACAACTTTCTTGACCTAAATGTTGTCTGTGTATATCTTAAGTAAAAACTATTTTAGTAATGCACTCTTCTTCATTTCATTTTCAGTTACCTCTCCCTATACATAAGTGGCAAAATTTCTCTCACACAATGAGCAGAGAGTAAAATACATCCTTTATGCTATAAAGGGTGTAGTTTTGTTATAAATTCTTACAACCAAAAAAATAAGACAATCAACAAACTATGGGTGTATAAAAATATTTTTGTATTTTTCCATGCCATAGAATACAAATAAATGAATAAATAAATAAAACCTGATGACATTTAAATATGTGCAGATTGACTTAAGATTTCTCAACAAAAACTGAGTGATCTTTCCATGGACCTTACCAGAGGGGCCCTGTTTCATTGGCTGATGCCCATTCTATTTTTAGAGCGGCTACCACGTGCGTGGCCATCTCACAAACACACTTAGCTTCCCGTTAGCTAAGAACAGCATAATGGCAGTACTGATACAACTTCTACACCTTGAAGCCTGTCTGCCTGACAGTCCTACGTTAGCTAAACATATCAATATGCAATGTGTACTGTATGAAATGATGCACTAATCGAGTCAGAAATACACTGCAGAGAATCAGTCAAAGTAGAAGACGCCATGTTTACATAGAAACAAAGCACCTCGAGGATTTGTTTGTGAGACTTGCGGCCACGTGGGATTTTCTAGGTCGGTTGTGGGCGGAGCTTGGTAATGTCCATTGTCTTATACTGTACATGGAAGGAACAGGTTCAGGAGGGAAATTCAGCCATTTCCATCTCTCCTCAAACTCTCCCCAGCTCATCCTAGGGTATTCTTAAGGAGACACCAACCTAGAAGAAGTTTGCAGTCCCTCTAATTAAGTCATAAGTCAGTAAGGCATTACTGACGTCGGACCACTTCTTTCAGTAACCAGTAATCTAACATTTCAAATCCAGTAGTCAGTCCTCTGTGCGTCTTGGGGAGCGATCGCCGTTTCTATACGACAGTATCAGCAGCGACAGAAATGTCAATGGAGGGAGGAGGGAGATGCGCATTTTGTTACTGGAAAAACAGGAACTATCTTGAGTTTCGGTCACCATGTCTGATTATTATAAGCCTCTTTGGGCTCTAAAGTCGCTATCAAATTTAATGAGTCGCGGGTTGATCCGCCCCACTGTGCCTTTGTTAATATATTACCTGTCAATGTCGTCGAGCTTCGCGTTGCGCTACAACAAACTGCAAACATCGAGACTATTATGAACAGCGCAATAAACGTGAAAACAGCCACGAATGAAAGTGTCCGTAAAGTTGTGTAACTAAACGCCAATATTATTAATAACATTAAAATAAATGTCACAAATCTGTGCAGGAGCCACTTGAGTTGTGGAGCCGCAGGAAAAGCGCTGTACGATATACTGTGGCAGCAAAAGCAGGGTCGTAACGCAGAACCTGGAGGCTGGGGCAGGGAGGGGTGAGAGGTCTAAAATCCTACTTGGAGTTTAGAACAGTGGAACACTCAAAAACAAGCAAAATTAAAAAAAATGTTGTACTGTTGTAACCATTAAACAATCTCCCCTTCTTATAAGTGGAGATACATTGTTGATATTACCATTATAAAATAACTTGCAATTCAGTATAGGCAAAGATCATTGTAATTTTCACAGGTGGCTGAGAGTTGTTGTTAGCAGCTGCTGAAAGTAACTAAAAAAGTTACTTTTAATGTAACTTAGTTACTTTCCAAATCAAGTAATCAGTAATCTAAGTTGTAATGGGAGACTCCAACGGGGCACTTTCTTCAAACGCCCACCTCCACTGATTCCTTTTGATTCAGAGGAATAGGAGCTTTACGTCATTGGATAACTGACAAATTTGAACAAATACTTGTTTTCCTCCCATTCAGTGATTGCATCCATTATCTCCAGTACTAGGAAAATGGACTGAATTTCTTTGGTGCTTTTTCAGTCAAATTAGTCAGTCAAAGAGTTTTTACTCTAATGGGATATTCACCTAGTCACATTCACAATTTAATACATTCTTACACTGATAGAAATATAAGTAGGCAACTGAGGTCAAGAGCCTTGCCTGATCTCAAATTGACATGGGGCAGAGAAGACAGCAAGAACAAAACCAACAATTTTCAACTGTTAGACAACCATTCTTTCCGCTTACCAAAACCCCACCAAGAGATTGAAGTCCAATTTTGCCTAGAAAACCTTTTTTTGAGAAGAGATTCCACAACTTAAAGCAAATGTTAAAATTTTGTTAATTTCTGCACAACTTTAGTCACAGACAGATGTTGTATTGATCTGTATCAACTAAAAGTTTACCTTTACATAATGAATTTGCAGGATTAGCCATGTTATCAGGAGGTGATGCATTTCTCAAAAGCCAACAGTGACATGGATTAATTTGTTTTCTGCATTACCAAACCAAAAGAAAACACCATTCTGAGCTAATTGACATAAAAAGTGATGACATAATTAAATAGACATATTTTAGTTAACGGTTTGAAAGCCAATTTGTGACTATGGGTGAAATATATAATTTTCACATTTGAAAATGTTTTTTTTTTTTTTTTTACTGTAGTAAGAGTTGAAGACAACCCTATTTTTTCTGTTTTAAGCAAAATAACCAACACGGTATGTTTATAAATAAAAATATAGATATTTTAAGTGACTTTCACTTCAACTATATGACATCTTCCCTCCTTTACTTTTTCCACTTTTTTCAAGAAGTGGAGCAAATGTTGTTTTTTCTTTATTTCTATTTTAGTTGTTATTACTTGCATATAAAGGACTTCTGAGAACAATCTTATTCATGGCCTCTCTATAGGTCTTTAGTGTTGAAACTGTCACTGAAATTTTTGCAGCAGGATTTAAAAGCATAAAAGGAGCACCATTAATAATGAGCGGTACATTAATGCTGAGTTGTCTGAGTGCTTCTGTCAGACGTCTGTTCACAGAGGCCAGATGGCAAAACGAGCGAAAGGGGAGAAAGAGACAGATGACAGGGAAGGCAAAAATGAGTAAGGTATGGGACGAGATGACAAACTGGGTGGTTTGGGGTTTCCCTGGCATTCCTTTTTCAGCTCAGAAAAACAAACCACGCACACAAACACTCACACACACATTTTCATCCCGCTCATAATACCAAAGTTAAACAGTTAAAGTTAGAATATGTCCAGCTGTTGGCTCTGTTTCGACTTTTATATGATAAAGTCTAAAGAAGCTGGTAGCAGAAAGTAAGACAGATTTTTTATGCCAAATTTTTTCACCTGTGTTATAGTTGTTGTTCACAGTCAATAAAAAGAGCCAGCAGCATCTCTCCGTCTCTGCCAAACCTGACCTTTTTTCTTTTCCTGTGGTGGGTTGGGTGTGCAGCCAGGGATACACAGAGGGCCCTTCACTTGACTGTATTGTCTCATCAGGACCCTTTTATTAGGAACCCAGCAGGCTTATTATTTTTATTATTAACTGCCTGTGTTTTTTATCCTGAGGATGCCAGGCTTCAGTGCACACAGCTGTTTCTCCTCAACTTCTATGTTTTCTCAGCTTAAGAGGCATTTTTTCAAAATGGTGTTCAGATATTTTTCTTGAGCACCCTGCTGCCCCATGCCTATCTTTTCAGCAGTCTCAGTTGCTCTTTTTTCCTATTTCTTAGCCAGGAGTAGGCCAATCTGAAGAGGCATGTCTCTGGCTTTAGACCAAAGTGACAAGCTGGTAAAATTATGTTGGGGACAGAGAGCCAGATATTCATTATGACATAAAATAAATCTAAGTCAGCCTGGTTTGCCTCAAGCACAGCACATCAGATCCCCTGAATGTTCATAATTAGAGTGAGAAAGCTAAACCAGGCTTTCCCTGTATTTTATTACTAAAGTTGTTGGTTTCAGTGCTAGAATTTGTGGTAGTCCTAAATCAAATTGTTAAAAACATCTTTAAAAAGATGACCACATATTTTTTTTTTCTTTTCAAACTGGTGAAGTTAGGCAAATTAATTTAAACACCTGATCTTTGTTTAAATGTTTAAATTCTACTGGGAAGATTTATCTGGCACCGTTTTATCAATCGTTCAACACTCCCCCACTTCTTCTAGGACAGCTAGGATCATAAAGTGAATATGGAGACATCAAGCTGTTCACTAACAACCTGGAAGTCTGATCAATAGCTCATCTCAGGTTTCCTTGCTACATCACAGAGAGAAAGTGATGCAGCAGCTGTTTAGAGCTTCACTCTTGAGATGAAGTGCCAAGCTCACAGAGTTAAGAGACATTCCTCAGTGAGGTTTGGACATATGGACTCTCTGTTCTGTAAAATATGGCACTTGTGCTAAAGGAACAATTTTTTAGAATGCAAAACACTAACCAACATATTGAATCATCATAATAAAACAAAAATAATGAATAGAATCAACAAATAATCTTTGCCTTTTGAGACATTACTACTAATTGGTTGGTTTGACATGCAAGCCCTGTCATTCAGCACACGTTACAACAAAGTTGGAAATTTAATTTAAACACAAATGAATCAGATTAAAGTGATTATTTGAGCAACTTGAGAGTGTAGCTGCATTTAAAGGTGCTGACTACTGCAGTATTTACACAGGCATAATAAAAACAAAGATGGATAGTGAAATCTGGGATTTTACTGCAGGATTTTCTCAGAATTACAACTTCTTTTAAAAAGTGCAAAAGGCTTCTTAATGCAAGTTGTTTAGGTTGGAGATGCCAATAATTGAGGTAATCAAACAGACAGAATTTTAATTACTGTGAACAGTATTGTAATTTTGAGGTACTATTGGTATATGCAACACATATATAATTCAACGGTTAAAAAAAGGTAGGACAAATGATAAACTGGACTCCTGTTAACTTTTCATGAAACTTTGCAAAACTGAGATTATCTACTCTATTTGCAAATCCTTTCCACATGCAGGAGTACCAAAAGGGAGAGTAAACTCAATGCAGAAAGATGCCAGGGCAGGATTTGAACCCAGGCACCTTCCTACTGTGCTACCAAGTGCACCACCATACACACTCTTACCACAGATATACTAAATACTGTGATAATAAAGGTCAGATTCTGGTTTTCTGGTCTGTAAATTAATCAAGATTAACAGTAGTTTTTATGTTAATCCACTAATTTCTCAATTCCCGCTGACTAAACTTTAAATGTAATAAAAAAAATTGAATGAGGGAAATGGTAACCTGAGTCAAAACAAACAGGATACAATTACTTTTGGAGAATCATTAACCTTTCGCATCTCAGGATGTTTTTCTATGGAATTTCTCAATGTAATTTTAACCTGCTGGTAAAGCATTTATAACAACATTTTTGACTGCAGTCCACCACATAATTCATATTATATTTTTAAAGCCAATGGGGGTGATTTTTAATTTAATGTATAAATTAAGTGGAACAAGCAATTTAATTTAATTTAATTTAATTTAATTTAATTTAATTTAATTTAATGTCCAAAGATTTTATTTCTTACTGGCTATAATCTCCAGAAAATTCTAAACCTTCATAGTCAGATGACTTCTTTTGGAGGTGGAGCTGCATAAACATATGCTTAAGAGGCAGCCATCTGACCAACCTGACCAAGTGAGAATGCACAGAACTCCAAGATTTGTAGGCAAAATGACAAGTGCAAGGTCCTGTGTAGGTTTGACAAGCACCAAACTGGGATGCTAGAAAACTGTCAGAGCATCTCTAAAATTGCAGCTCTTGTTGGGTGCTCCTGATCTTCAATATCTATCAAAAATGTTTGCTAACAACAATTCATCGTCTGCCAAAGCTTACTGAGGCACATAAGCAGTAAAGAGTGCCCCAGAGGGAAGGATTAGATCCAATAGATATGCTATTAAGATTTTGACTTTGCCTCTAGAGCTCCAAGATCCCAATCCAATCAATCATTATACATTGAACAAAAAGTTAGCTCCATAGAGGCACTGCCAGGCAAGTTCAAGGACTTAAAAAATCTTAATATGAGTTTGTGCCAGATACCACAGCACACCCCAGGGACTAGTAGAGTTCATACCTTAGTGTGTCAGTGTTATTGGGGTGAAAGGAAGACCAATATTGTATTAGCTTGTTGGATGTTATTTGTTACCTAAGCATAAATATTAAATGCATAATCAAACTTTTTTCAGTCTGCACTCTGAGGATTTAGCAAATAATGAGGCATTTCATAAATTCATTTGTTTTAGATGGAATGTAGAAATTCTATCTCCATCTAAAACAATATATGTATGAAAATGGCCACATAATTCAGGATAAAAGCAAAGTGTTCATGCACTCTTAAAACATCTGAATTCAATGATAAGAAAAGAAACCCAACAATAATCTGTAACAAGTTTAAGTCATAAACTAGTAAGAGTTCAGATACAGAAATATTGTTCACACACAGAGATCTGCACACAGCCCTGCAGCCATTAGTTATTTTATAATTCCCAAAAGCCCCATTATCACAGCCCTGCAGCCTGAACCAAAGCTTTATCACTTGGCACAGCTAGTCAGGTTTAATATCAGCTCTTCCACTGTGCTCATGTTTCTTCAGGAACTGTTAAGGCCTGTTGAAATCTCTTTAATTCCACCACCGTTCTTTTCAAGGTACATAAAGTCAGAAAAATAAAAGACCCCTATCTCAGTAAAGGTGATTAAAAGAATCTTAAAATATATATAAAAAAGGGAAAAGGTTGCAATAAATGCACTAATTAAGTTGCACAATTAACAGAAGTTCAAATGTTTAAAAAAAAGTTTCCTTGAGGCCAAGATGTTGTCAGTTTGAATCTGTAGGTACTTGTTTTCTCCATCACCGCATCTTAATGGTGCAAAGTGGATGAGGGGGTGGTTGGAATGGATGATATGTCACAGTATTGGTGAAAAAAAACACTTAGTGTCCATTACTTTTTTCTTTTCTTTTGCCTAACAGCTGCCTCTATTCCCTGGTGGTTTATCAATAAGATGATTACCTTAATAGAAAGACTGTTGCCTTTTACCAGCCTTCTTACTTGTGAGATAATTAAATCAGACAAAACTAAGCCTGTTTTCGATCAGATTTGTGAATTATTGATAAGTCTTTGGAATCTTGAGAGGGACCCCCGAGGCCATTAATAATGTATGCAAGCAATCTGCACTAATATGGATCAGTGATGCTGCACATCTATTCATGAGATCAATCTTTCACTCTGTTAACATGGGAATTAAACATTTTTTATCCATCCGTCGAACGTGGCAAATTTGTTTCATGCTAGTTTTTTTCCGGCAGCTACGAGTATAAATAGCCATCTGATTTTGATAGCTTAAATTTTCCCTTAGTTTTACGCAGGCTTCTTCAAACCAAGTCTTGTCCTTCAGTTTGAGTAATAACAGGGTAATGCAGTAAGTCAAACAGTCTTGTTCTAATTATGGGTGGTTGTATGTGGTGTTCCAGTGCCTGTCGAGCGCTCGCAGACATGACCATAAACACATTGGCCCCACCACTCAGTGGAAACACAGCACAGCCAACTGGATATAGATAAATCCAATAAGAATTTAATGAGAAGAACAAATAAAACTTAATTTAAATTTAATGAGAGAGAAAAGAAATCTTCAGGCTATCCCTTTTAAAATTTGTTTTATGTAAAGGTGTAAATATAACTTTACTTTTCATATCAACAGCTTTTACTCTAGACAACCATTAAAAAAAATACAAACAGCAACAAAACAGTAACTTTGTGAAACTTGATCAGAGTAACAGTTGCTGACCAGTTTTCTTTCAAAATTTGTGGTGTCTCCCTGACAAGTGTGGTTATGCCTTTCATGTGTTTTTCAAAATGACACAGAGGGCTTGAGCTTTGAACTGGCATGATGACAAACTGCCCTCGACCAATGTTTGGTTTGAAACCATACAACATTTGCTGCATCCTCATATTTAAGTACTTACACAATTGAGGTAAGGCAATGTCAGACTTACATCCAAAGCCAGTAAAAGAATTGTTTATAAAGCCAAATGAATGAGGGTTAGATTGTTTAATTTGGGCAATTCATCAAACAGTCCAAGACCAGCATCAGTGACATCATATTAAACCTATTAAAACTCTCTTCTGAAAACTCTAAAAAAGGATCTTATTAATGACACCTGGCAATTCAACACATTGCATAAACAAAGACCAAAACAGGAAGAATTCATGTAAAAAGCTGTCTCGCAAAACTGGACTGTTTCTAATAGGTTTCTAATAGAGAAAAGAGGGTTGTGTTGTCATCAAACAACTCCCATGTTAAATTGAATGGTTCTTAGCTAAATGAGAATACAGTGGGATGAACTATAAAATAACAAATTTGAATAAGATTATATTTCACAGAATTTATTCTGAATTTTCTTGTATGCAAGCAGTTGATTTTTCATAACCCTTCATGCAAATAAAAATTTCCAGCACTTCCTTTTTGTTTTGTATGTGTTATGTACATGTATAGTTATTTGAATTTATATTATACTCATATTCATAAGCGTCTGTTTTCTTCTCAATCAACAGTGAGAGAATGTTGTGAGCCTAGTCATAGAGTGCAAAAGTTTAACTTTGCTTTTTACCTGCTGCCTTTCGATTGTTATGGGCGGAGTTTTCACACACTTTGCAGTGACAAGACAATGTGCACCAAGGTGAGGCTTGGGTGAAAATCCACTGCCTGAAGCAGAGTGGAAAGGAAATGAACACATTGCTTCTTTACCTTTATCTCAACCTGTCCCCACCTCTCCTTTCATTTACTCCATCCCACTCATTCACCCCAGGCATTGAACTGATAATCTGAAAGGTCACCGATGGCCTCCTTCTCCAACCACTCCCTTCTATGTCTCATCCACAATGGAAAAAAAAAGACAAAACAAGCCCGAGGTAGTATCAGTCTTCATCACCCAGGGCTGGTTACGCTGGGAAGCGTCTCCTCTTCTCAGAGCATTTTTCTATCACATGATATCCACGTTGTGTGAACTCCCTTTCTTCATTTGTAAAGGTGAAAAGTTGACAACGATTAGTCAGTGGATATAAATGCGAGCACAGAAGTTATTTGTAATGTAAATAACAAGTCTGCTATCTTTAGATTGGCTAACAACACAGTCTACTGAAGCAAGAGAAATGTTGGTACTAATAAAAACCTCAACTTACAAGAAAATACACTTTGGTTATAATATTCCATAAATATAATGTTGAGCTCTTTCACAAAGTTTCTGGCACCTGTGTTTTATTTTTTCCCACTATAATATTTTTGAACAAAATCGCTATTAGCATATCATATTCTTAAGAATATTTTGGGAAAAGTCTAACAAATTTCCACATACAGCATATATATATATATATATATATATATATATATATATATATATATATATATATATATATATATATATATATATATATATATATATATATATACATATATATATATACTGTATATGTGTGTGTGGGGGGGGGGGGAGTACTCGAAAGGGCAGCTTGTTTCTTAGCTCATTTATAGCTAAATCTGTATTTTGTAGTCTGCTTCACTCTATGCTTTACTGTGAAGCCTGCCCACCAGGGTATTAGTTTGTGTGCATATAGGCCAGATTTCTTTTCCTCCATGCTAACTAAACCTCCCATTTCCAGAGAGGTGCCAAATACAAAGCAGACAATGAAAACAGAGGATAAGGGACAAAAGAAGAAAAAGAGACTGCAGATGTGAATTAGCTTATGATATAATCTGGTACAGCTCATCATGTGGTGACATTTATGTGTGAGCTGTACACTCTCCCTTTTAAATGGTGTAATAGTGGGATGCAAATACTGACACATGGTGTGTGAGAACTGCATAATGCAGAACTTTTCCAAATGTTCAAAAAGTCGGTTGCAGCCTGGCTTATCTTGTAAGCAAATTATGTGTGTTACAGTGTTAACTCCCTTAGATAGCATTACTTAGCTAAGAGAGTTTATCTTTCTACATCACTGCAAAGCAAGGCTGATATGTAATAGCTTGGCATAGATACTATAGACAAGAAGAGTACAGAAGCTGCACTGAAAAGCTGGTAAGAAAATATTTGTTTTTTTCTTCCTTACTCTTTGTTGTGGAATGCTGACAGAGAAAATGGGATGAACAGGAGCATGTGAGAGCCTGCGAGGTTCAACGAGTGTAAATTTACAGAAATGAAAAAAATATGTCGAGCGCTTAGAGCTCACCTGTGTATAGCAAGCAAACTTTAACAAGTTTCCATCATATTGCCATCTGTCCTCAGCATTTAAATTTTTTATCCAATTTATGTTTCTTCTTCATTTGTTTTTGTTGATCAATAAACAAATGCCCTCTCATGGTTGATTAAATATCCACCTATTTCCCTTATGAGCATAAACACAAAGTCAAATTGAAAACTATAGCAAAGGTTAACCAACAAATAGCAAGTGGTTGGATAATGTCTACAATATTTACTGCTCCACTGTTTGGAGCGTGACTGCTGTTGCCTGACTTAAATATTATTTATTATATTTAAATGTAAATCATAAATGTGTCCAGCTACATAGACACTTTAACAGCTATGCCAGAATACTGATTAAGAAAGGCCTGTAAATTGAATTAAATCATTGTACTTTTGCCATTGTTATTCAAATGTTCTTTAGCCATGTTATGATCTCATACAAATAATTTAAATTATTCATGGCTCTAGAATCTAAAAATAGGTGGAAATATTTTATATGCTAGTTTTACATTAAAAATTTTTAAAAAGCAGGCTATGGGAACGTGTGTTTACAGTTTCTTAATTTTAAATATGCCAGAACTTGTATCCTGAACACGCTACGCAGGAAAAACTGCATGCTGCATGCATCAGATTGCGTCAAGTCAAGGAGATTTAAGGTAGTGTTTCATGAATGCAGGCATTCAAGAACATCTGTTTAAGGATTATTTTTGACCTACAATTTTACTATAAGAAACAAAACCGCTCAACAATAAAAATGAAAGAAGTTTGGGTTTGTTTATATAACCTTGCTGTTTTTTTTGTTTGTTTGTTTGTTTTACATTTTCTCAATTCCCTTTGCATTGTCTCAATTGAGGTCAAATATGCTTTGTTCATTTCTTATCCCAAATATTACAGTTTGTTTAAGGGTCTTTGTGAAATACCTGCAAACTGAAATGAATTTTGAGAAATGCAGAAGTTACTTCAGTTAGTCAAAAACATAGGATGCTCATATCTGTAGGAGTCACATTATCTGCAATCTTTAGTTGATTTCATAGTACAACATGGCATGACTTCCCCTTGTGTCTCATTCTTGTTCCCATTTATTTCCAAATTATAAGTATCCTTAAATCCCAAATGTTTTTTGCTGCTTTGCAAATAGTGTCTGTTGACCTCCAAAAGTTCACTTCCTTTTGTTGGTGTTGATTAAAACGTTTGCTTGCTTTCAAATAAAAGTGCAGCAATAAACCAGACATGCATATACAGGTTGTGTAATAAAATCTTACTGCCTTCAGTCTTCCAGTCATGAATATCCACCACAACATAGACAAGAAATTGCATCATGAGATCCCCCACAGGTCTTAAATAATCACTTATCATTGTATGAAAACACAAACTACCCAAAAAAGTATTTGCCTTATTTAAGGATACTGAAGTGCATCATAAGAAATTATGTTTTTCACAAATGACAAAAAAAAATTTAGAAATTTTTTTATGGTGTTCTTTAACACCAATTGGTACCGGGCCGCGCAAGAAATAATTAAATACTTCCATTTTATGTGTTGAGTCTGGAGGATCTTTTATTTTGAAAATCCTTTAACCAGATTCTGTCTGTTGTCTTGTGCACCAACATTGAGCCCACAAGCAGGAGGATGAGTTAGAAACAGCAGCAACAGCATCGGTGTCTAATTGGATATTTATATTAACCATTAGTATTTGGATCCCAAACTGTAAATTTAGTTAGGAAAAATCTTTTATTTCAGTAATACATTGTTTTGAAAAAAGAAAAAAAGAAACTTATTGGGCCATGGCTTGACAGAGACTGAGCTGAGTAGAAATACCACAGCTCAACTATGATTGTTTTCATCTTTATTTTATTCTTTTTTTCTTGGCAATTTGACAAAGAAATTCTTAACTTTTACTAAAGTTAGTCTTTGTCTGGCTTACTCGTTTTCTCTCTATCTTGCAAGAAGGTTTTGTGTCTGCACATTTCCATCTAGGTTACAGGCATGGTTTTTTACATGCAAGCTCATCAGCCTTGAGATCATACACAGACTGGTGTAAGTTGGGTTTTCTGCTTCCTGTATTGGCTTCACAAATAGCATTACACCACCAAATACAGACAACTGTGTTTCATCTGGTCACCTCTCCTTCCAGCAGCACAACCATTCAACAGATACTCCTATTTGAAACATCCAAGTTAAGGTTTATTTGTTGCTTGAAATGCAAAAAAAAGCTTATCAATTGACAGTCATGAAGTAAATGATTTATATTTATATTTAAACTCTAACTGACATGAGGCAAGCTCCCACAAAACCACTACCTGAAAGAAAAACATTCAGAGAAGCATTGTCATCCCTCAGCAATGTAACTTCCCAGTAATCACCAGGAAGCTGTAAAGCATTCACTGTGAATTAAACAATAGGCCTTACTATTGTGGTGAAAATATTTCACCCTGTTTCTGTGGTCACATGGACAAAATGGTAAGGCAATACTCTCAACTTGCCTTGTGTTTATCTGCCAATGAGAGACAAATAGAATGTTGAAAAAAAATCCCCTACGCTTCCAAGACAGGTTTTTTTTAAAGGTCTGACTCTTTCCCTTATTTGTGGGAACTAGTAACAAATCTATCTCACCTCTGAGCTTGTGCACAGGAAATGGAAGACTTGAAAGTGTGTTTTGTGTGTCTGTTCCAGTTGTGGCTAGAGGGTTTAAAAAAGCAAAAAGTGCTGGAATTCTCTCAGGAGATCATCCATCATATAAGAGACTGCTTGAGGTTTTTCTTCATTTGGGTTCATAGGGGAATTATAAATCAAGAGAACGGAGAACAACTGTCAATCGCAACTGCCGTCATCTCAGCACCAGTTTTTCAGAAACATTTCTCGTCTTATATTCTTACAATTTATTTTTGCAGGTTTAAGTTGGTTCCTGTATTTGCTTTTAGGTGTTTCCTGTTATAAATGGCAAATATTGTTACAGATGCAAGTGACACCTTGTGAATATCTTGTTGACTGATATGACATGTAATACATTGAGCGGAACTGTATGCACTTTTCACGTGGGAAAACATTTAGAAAAGTCAAATGAATACCTACCCCTAGGGTGATCAATTTCACATTTTCATTGAGCCACTCCTAAATGTTTAATATACTTTATATTCTTCCTGGGTTAGATAAGAAAGGTGACATCGAACAACATTTTCCCACACCTGAAGATTGAAGCAAGCAGTGGCAAAAGGGAAGCGATACACACCTTCTGACTCTTGTAATTAAATCACCAGATGACAAGTGGTGTTGTCATGGACAACTCTAGATAGCTGAACAACAGATTTAATTTTTATTTCTATTTTACTGTATTTTTAGAGGACTATTCCCAAATACATTTTCTCTTGCTGTACAAACATTTTATGCAGCATATCAGACGAGTGGGCAGCTTCTGCATGCTGGAGTTTCATCCTCTAGTGGAAACCAACATGTCTGAGGCTTTCAGCCTGAAACATCTGTTGTAATTTCTGTCAAATTGAACTTTTATTACCTGGTCATTAAAGTACCAGCAATGGCAAAACCAGATGGGTTCTTGGTGACCTTACAACTGCTTCTTTTTTTATGGTGTTGGTGAAAATTGAACCAAAGGAAGCTGTGTGCTGTATAAAATTAAGGCAATCATTCCTACATTCCTGTGAGGAAGGTGAGGAGGGGTGTAAAGCAGCCGGGACAGAATTGGACAGCATTAATGCATTATGTGTGTAGGCGTATGTGTGTGTATATTCTTTCTGGCTCTCTCAGTAAAGACTCAAAACTTGCACATTGACTACTCTTCTTTTTTCAGTAAGTCAGCCTACACTACACTGTCTGAGAATATATATTTTTTCTAAATAATGACAATGAAGGTTCATCACAGGCAGTTGATGAACACTTACAATAGTTCATGAAGTTTGAAACTTGTTGTCATTTAACTTCCTTTGCTGTCCTCACTCACATTGAATTACTTTCTAGGTTACATTCACTGATGATTTGATTTATTCTCATTTACTTACTTCCCTATAACGTTGGTACACATCAAGAATGGCAAAGTAACAGTCATCCAAAGATTTTTTTAAGGGTCAAATTTTATATTATGTGTTACGTTATGGTTGGAAAAAATGTCACAAATACATATAAGCCTTTTTTTTTTGTTTGATAGTTTTACATTAAAATGTATTTTGTAGTTGCAACATCCATTGTAATTTCTGATGTGATATTATTTTGATCTCTTGTGTAAACATAAAAATGACAGCAACAACTGAACCATTGTCATATCAAATCAAACATTTTAAGAAGATTTATTTAAACCCTCCAGCTTGTGATATTAAGGGCTCAGGGTTCTAAAATGCTTCAAGTGGCAAATGTCAGCCCTTTATTCTCTTCCAAACAGGCCAAAGCATTAAGAGAAAATAAGAAAATACAATTCTACCATGATCTAAAAAACATTTGAATACACTAAAGAGAAGTTAGCTCCAGATCTACAAATGACACTAAATGTCTGAAGGTGTTATTTGAATCCTTTTGCCAATATAGTTTTGCACATTAAATGCATACATGCTATTGTCTCCTTAAGCTCAAACATGGCCAAATGACAAATTGCAAAGTGACGTGCTGTAAAATGAATTTATAATCAAACAGCAGTGAGGAAGAACCAGCATGAACATGAACATGAACATATATGAACGTAGTCAGAAACATTCAGAAAGTAAGGTTGAACAAGTTTTTTTTTTTTAACAAAATGAATAAAACGCAACCCACTTCTCAAGGATCAAGTCTATACTTGAGTTATTTTATCAAGTGTTCAATATATACCTAGAAGAAAGGCTTTCATCAAATATCCACATATTTGTAAAGGGATACAAATAATGGGACAATGGTGGAAGTGAAGCTAGGAGTTCATCCTGCAATTGGTAAGTTGCTGGCTGAAGTCCTTGGGCAAGACACTTCACCCACTTTGCCTACTGGTGGTGATCAGAAGGGCTGATGGTGCAATGTAGCTGCCTTGCCTCTGTCAGACTGACCCAGGTCAGCTGTGTCTACAATCTAATAACTTGCCATAATCACCGTGTGAATGAGAATTTTATTGTCATTGTCTCAAGTCCTGCTCATTTGGACTTGAGACCAAAATGTCTAAGTGCCTAATTGGATGAGAGAAGAGGTTTTTAGAAGAATTGGTGTGTTTTTTTTTTTGTTTTTTTTTTAAACAAATGGAGAACTGTCCTTCAAATAGATAATAAAGCCTACTGGCATAACTGCATCAAGTTTAGCTTATCTCATTTTACATTGAAAATCAAATTTCACTTAGTAGAAATATATATGTAAAGTTATTCGATATATTTTTGACATCGTTAGAGAAATTAAGAGAAAAAGGACAAAATGACTTTCCGTCCTCCTCAAGCAAAAATGTAAAAAGCAACCATAGGAATTATTTTCAAAGGACAGTTTGGTTTCTAAAAAAAAGTCTAAATGAACAAATGGAAAACAGAAGAAAATCCAGATGCTTCCACCCAGGACATGAGGGGCCCCTGAATGTTGTGAGGAATACAACAGTGATGTGAATCATATGCAGTGGCATTCAGTTGCCAGACCCAAAGCAAACTGAAGAATTCTTGGGGTTGTGGACAAATCTGTCAAACGGTTGCTTTCACCTCTATATTTTAGGAGAATGGTGCTCATTAGATCACGTCAAACAACTTTCCTGGTGGCTGGTGGAAAAGCAGCAGTTGGGAAGAAAGCCTTATTATACATTTTGCAGCTTACTACTTCCATTACCAATTCTACTTTATTTATTATTTTGGTTTTCTGCTTGGTAAAACCACATTTACAAGTATGGTAGATCTGAAAGGTGTTGATACTGCTGTTGAAAGAATGGGACAATGATTAATTACTTTAATGCCCTTTCTACCTTTAATATTACATTTTGTCTGGCTAATTAATTTTAGCCTTCAGTCTTCTTTAGTAAAAAATGCTGAGCATGTACTCCAAATTGTCTTGGCTCCAAATTGAATACAATTTAATCCCACCATCTAAACAAAGTAACCCCAGACCATAATGTCGCTACCACCATGTTTCCCTATAAGTATTATGTTCTTTTGTTGATATGCAGTGTTGTTTTGTTCCAAACCTACATTTTGGAAATGTGGCATAAAGTTGTCTTTTATCTGACTATAACGCATATTCCTGCAGCTTTGGAAGGTTTCATCCAAGCCTAGATTCTTTTCTTTGGAAAGAATAACCAGAGGTAGGTAGAAACTAGTTACATTTACTGCTACATACTTAAAAACTAACACATATGCTATTTTTTTTTTCAAATTTTAGTTTTAATATTCAGAGTACCAGTACCTGCAATAATATTACATTTTGACTGCATGATTATATCATTTCACAAATTATATCAGATTAAAGTACTCTTTAAGTACTTAGTAAATAATAATACTAATACCTTAATCCAAAGATTTGGAAAATACATTTGGTTGCTGTCATAGTAACAATCCATTCAATACTTGGAACTTAGCTTACTTTTGTCAGACATTAGCACTAGAAAGTATTTTTTTACTTGAGTGAAACTTTTAATGTTCCCTCAATGATAAAACAAAGTAAAATTCAAATAAAGATGCTCCACACACCATCGAAAGGTTTTTCCACATGAATGTTTTTTTTATTTTTTTATTTTACTTTAAATTCTGCTGACATTCAACAAACTATGTTTCTCTCTGTGGGACAGTTAGCGAAATAACAACACACAATGGCAGTAATTGTGTGTCAGCAGATGAAGAGATAGCTGAGACCTAAGGAGGAAAACAGAGACAATGGTGGGTTTTATTTCTCCACCTTACATTCCTCTCAAAAGGATTTACAGGCCTGCTTCCCCTCTTTTTGGACCAAAATCAGTCCAGCTCATGTCTGAGCATACTGTACATTCCAAAGCTATTGTTATTGTTTCCTTTTGTGACATTATATCACTTTGTTTTTATTTTATTTTTCTTTGTTCCACATTTTTATGTTAAATATAACATTTGGCACAAAGTTGCTTGGTAGCTGTACAGCCATTAAATTCAATCTTAAATAGATCTTTGGCTATATCAGCTGCAAATCCTCTCTCAGTGCAACTTTTAGCAAACCCCAAACTATCAGAGGAAATGAAAGCAGAAATCATTCTAGAACTATGTAGTTTGTATTGTAAAAGTTGTAATACAGGGGTATTTTTATGATGTTCTTTATGTAATGGAAATAAGACACAAGTCATTTTTGTATGTTCACTGAATAAAGAGTTACTGATCTCTGATTTATTTTAAGGGTTGTTTTTGTAAACTTTTTTTTTATTTATTTCCAACATAACCCCGTCTTTTCTGTAATATTTGATTTCAATATCTCAGCTAGTCTGAGATATTGAATATTGTATCATTGGGATACACTCATATCCCATTGAGTGTATTTAATGAGAGCATAAAGACACTGATTCAAAGTACTGAACAAAGCTGATATAGCAACATTATGGCTTGTAAGATAAATGCATTTACTCACTCTTTAATGAAATAAATTTAGTGACATAAGTTGTGTGCATTGAGTAGGCTTTGTAGCCACTCACATTATTTAACATAGCATTTTCACCTGATGAAATCCAGGTAGAAAGAATACAAGGTAATTAAAAGATGCAACCTAAAACTAAACATTTTGGCCTCTTGAAGTCCAATTTTAATTAAAAAATTGGAGTGAGTAGTTTATGGAAACATTTTATTTGAACATTTCCTGTCTTAGGGCAAAGAGGGTAGACACTTGTGAGAACCAAAGCATAGCCTACTTTCATTGCAGATATAGTTTTGTAAAAGGATTAATGTGTTACTTTATCACAATGTACTAAATGGATTCCTCAGGTGTAAAATGGTTTATTATAAAACTAAATTATGAAACATATGTTATTTTAAGGGCCAGACAGATATACTCTGCCTCTCCTGTGCTCTCTGTAGAGCCAAATCTTGTACTGAAACATTACATCTTATCATTGTGTTATTATTGCAATATTTTTTTATGTATCTGCATTTATTCTTGCTGTCTGCAAAGCTAATTGCACGTTGAGGACAATAAAGTGTATCTAATCTAATCCTACTTTGTGTATCAACACTATCATTAAACCCAAATCAGAAGAGGCAGATGTTTATTCACAGTAGTCTCAAAACGCCAACATGGTTCAGTGCTACAAAAATCTCTTTTGTTTATGAAGTTACAGGTTTCTACATTTATTTCCTTCTACTTGCTGGTGGTGTTACCTATGTGCCAAATGAAACAAGTTCAAGCCTGCTTTATGCCTGTGGATGCCTGAAACAACTACTGTTAAAAACAACATTTTAACCAAAGAAATTCTGGTCAGGGGAGCGTGAAGCAACAAAATTGAAGATGTGGGTGGCAATTCCTCTGAACTGAAAGTAACTCTTTATCTAGATTTGACTATTTTTATATTTTTCTTTTGCAATGAATCTGCTCGGCTACTTTTTTATTAGAATTAACATGAAAACATAGCTCCGTGCAACAATAAATTTCAGAGAAAATGTTAAAATTGTTTCAGCATTTAGTTTAGTTTGGTTGTTTTACTTTTCTGATCACAAAAAGCAAACTACAATTGAAGAAAATAATAAGATATTTATTATCCATGGAAGTCATTTACTCCTATATTAAAAGGTCAGTCATGTCAGCACCATCCCAGATGTAAAATAGTATGAATCTTCACCCACATGCCCTTACGTATCCCATGTCTGTGACTGTGGGGATTACTTTAGCAAGACCATCCTGTTGTTTCTGGTAAGAAGGACCTGTTTCCTACCAAGTCAAGAGTCTGTGCTGTGAAACACTCTCTCTCAAGTTACAGAAAATACACAGAGACAATGGCAAAAATGCTAGTCACATATGAAGCAGACATGAACACACACATACAGAGGATGACACACCTGAACCACATTTCCTCAGTTTTAAGGGAACCTCTGGAAATGGCGGTTGCACTAACAGACATGAGACAAATACTGACTTCCTGTTCAGCAGGTGTTGCTTCCATGTGACTTGTTTTGTTAACCTTGAAGTTTCAGTCACATTTTCCAACAGGAAATAAGTGACAATATCAAAAGCTAATCAAGTAAACTAGAACAAAGTTATTCAGTAAGTGATATAGCTGCGTATTTTTACAGCACCTTTCATACATTATGTCAAAGCCTTTTTACAGAAGAGCCACAAACATTGATTCATTCAAATAACAAAAATATGATATTCCATTAAAAGCAAAAATATTAAAAATGTTACATATTAAAATAATAATTTTTTAAACCTAAATAATACCAATAACATTACATCCCCAAACACTCTTTTATATTACAGAAAATATATTTTAATCGTAAAACGGCTCTAATCATTTCATTTTTATTGTCTGAATGTGGACCCATAATTCTAATGTACATGTAAAACCCAAACTTTATGAGGAAAAACTATTTTATGATACTATTATACTACTGGAGTTGACTTCGATCTCATTGTGCAGTGACGAACAGCAATAAATTCTAAATTCTAATTCTAAATTCTGTTATGGATAACAAAGCAATTTTTCTGTGTTCCGTGTTGTAAAATGTATAATAATGGGATGATATGAAATTTATATTGGGATTTTGGTTTGTCTTTAGTGACAATGATGAAAATTAAGTACATGTTCTTATTGTTAAAGAGGACGATTAAATCAATGTAACTGCGAAGATTAGTAAAATAAACTTAAATACAACTTAATTATTGCGAAACAAGCTGCATATATATAGTGGGTCACAATTTTTTAGGGTATTCTGGAAAGTAGACTATAAACAAAATGCAGCCAAGACAACAACGTCTTGATGAAGCTGTGAACAGCTTGGAGTCACTATAAGCGCAATGTGGGAAATCTTCATATCTGCAACAAACACAGATAGTCTCGAGCATCAGAGGGTCGCTGTGTAAACAGGAACGGAACTCTTGACCAAACAAAAGATTTAAAGAGGAGATAGAGGCTCAGACAAAAAGGGGGCACGCGCCCGCACACACAGCACGTATTCAAACCGCGTGCTATGCAGAAGTAGTGGGAGGAGGACGAGTAGGAGGTGGAGGAGGAACCAAAAATCTTCGCTCATTTACTTAACATCACTTCCCCACCGCCGGGAAAGCAAACACTCCTCCTGGAGCTGCAGAGGAGCAAGAAGTAAGATCGATGCCGACTGCGTGTCTGCAGAAAGCCGTCACCTGGACCTGCAGACCGACAGCGACTATTTTTTAATTTCTTTAAATCTCTCCTCAAACACGCTGAGGGGCTCCGAGTCGACGGGAGCGCTCACTTTGGGACGCTTGGAGAAGTTTGCGGGGAAGCTCCTCCAGGCATGGAGTGGCAGCTCCTCTGATTGACGGCCGGTGGATCTTTCTTGCATTCTCTATAAATAATGGTGAGTGTAAAAATTCTTAATTTGTTTTCTCATACAGAGGGTTAGTGTCGTCGTTTAATTTGGCGTTTGCGTTTACACATTTCAAAGCGGGTTTAGCACGAGGCTACTCGTTTAAAATATGCTGCGTTGCAAGATTTGCCCAATTCATCTCCGTTTAGGACATAAAACTTGATTTACATACATATATATAAGATGTTGGATTATTTTACATTTGAACCTTTCTTTTAAAGAAAAATGTTGATAAAACACAATAACCTAAAATAGCCAAAGCCTTGTTTTTAAATTACGTCACATTGCCTCTAAGAATTTTTTTCTATATTTGTTTTCAGTTAAAGTATATATTTTTTAAAAACTTTATATCCGTGCCTAACTGTATTGTATTTTTAATGCCAAATGTTTCATATAAACGCATTGTGCACCTTGAATATATTTTCATTTTAAAATAAAATGTAATAAAATAAAATATTATTAATTATAATAATAGTGTTAATTAAACTATGTCATAGGTTACAACATAGTTACGTTTGTCGTTACTCGGAACTGGCCATCAGCAAACGGTTTATTTGTCTCCCAACGTGCTGTTTAAAGATTCAGGGTAAAAGTGCGTGAAGGGCCTTCGCTTTTAATTGAACATTTTGTTTTTCTTGGTTCTGGTTGAATCAGTGCTACACTTTCTGCCTAACTACAGAAGATTATATTCAATTTACTGACAGGCCTCCAGCAGCCATGCAGAGACCGTCATTAAAGGAAATTAGGGGAGCCACACTTCAGCATTTTTCAAAGCTGGTATTCATTTTTTTTCTTTTCCAAGGACCCCTTCATGACTTTAGACCAAAAAGTCTCTCTCTGCCTTTTTTTTTTAACACTCATTCCTTCATTTTTCTTTTCGACTAAAGAGTTAGAGCTGCAACCATTACCCTGGTTCCATCCTTTGACATTATGAAAATACATTTTGTGATATATTTAATGCAATTGTATTTTCTGGTAAATTTTAGCTTTTTTATTTTATTTTGCTTGATTATTTATGTAATTAGAATTTTTTTTTTTAATCTGGGCTAAATCCATTTTCATGGACCTCAGAAAAAAGTTTTTATTTGCATATATTCCTGTTGGAAAGTAAAGACGTGTAAATAGATTGTACGGAGGATGATGCTTGGAAATTTCACTCTCATTTCCAAGTAGGTTTTGGAAATGAGTAGGTTTTTCATTACAGAGTCAACGCACATCTTTTCTTGTCAGTTTCAATTATCTGAAGCAAACCTTCAGAGAAAAAGAGAATATTAGTTTAGATAGCACCTATATCATGTTTCTATTCTCAATGGGCTGTAAATCCTACTAAATCTCCTGTATTTTAAGCCCCACAAATAACATCCAGGGGTCTGCTGGAGGCTGCCGAGCGGTGTGCTCAGACCACATACCGAACGTGTGGGCTCGACTGTGTTTGATTTAACACTGTGGTTCCTCTCTTAATAACACCAGGCCCCATTTCTGGACTGCCTCTCGATGGCTGACCCGAGGCCCTTCTCAGTTGATCTCCTCTTCTCTCCCCTCAGCCTTCATGGTTCTTATTACCCGGTCTGATAAATTGTGAATAAGCAGCAGCCTAAAAAGTCCTGGGATGTGAAGAATTCCCCATCCTGTACACTGAAGGCCCCCCGCCCCTGTACCCCCCTAAGAAAACACAAATTAATTCCAAACCTCTCTGTAGCCAAACGTTTCTGGAATGATAAATATTTTCATAGGAAGTTCTGCTCTTCCTGACTTTATCTGCCCCAATTTTATTATACCCCTTCACAGCTGCTCGCATCTTAATGTCTCTCAGCTTCTGTGTATCCATCTCTCTTTTCCTTTTTCTCTCCATCCTTCCTTGTTTCACTGGCTGGGAGTCAAACAATTGTACCTGCATGAATACAAGGTTACAGAAGAACTTTCAGGCTAAACCAAATAGTTAACTTTTTTTCTGCCGTGCTGCTCCTTTAGTTTTGCTTATTTCTGCTGCTGCAGAAGCTCAGATAGTTTAGTATTGTTTAATTTCCTGTCTTTGAGCTTTAACAAGTATTATGATTGTTGAGAAAATGTACATCAGCGTAGGTGTGGTTATTAGCATTTACTTGGTATATTGAGGTCATATTTGCATGACTGTTACAACACTTTGTACAGAATGTATGATAAAAGAAATATATTTACTACAAGCAACTAGTTTGTCAGATGTTTAATGATTGCTTGATACAACATTTAATTCAAACACTAAAGACAATAAGATATAACCATACTTTTCAGTCAATAAAAATAATGACATTTTCTTTTTAATTGTTCTTTATATGTCTTTTTTAAATATATAGTTGGTATTTAATTTTCCTTCCATATAATCTTTGTTTTACTCTTTGAAGTCATGTCTTTCTTAAATAGATCATGAAATAAAAAAATGGAGGAACCAGTCTGTACTGCCAATTTCTGAACAAACAGCACATCAAATTAAAGTAAAGGATTTTAACTTGCCTTGTAAGAAAGTGTTGACTTATCAAACGGTCTTTCATTTATGACTTAATACAACCCATCTCCTAGCAACATTTTATTAAATAGACATACATAAAGACACTGTTTTCCATTTAAACAACGTTAAGACGTACATGAAGATGTTAACTGAGGTTTAAATGTGGTTGAAAAGCTGTTGAGGAAAAGTTGTTAAGGTTGATCAAATGGGCTAACTGTGCCTGACTTATAATAGCTTTTTAATTTTGTATTTATTTCTATAAATATAGAAATATCCTCACCCCCATTTTTTATATCCAGTTAGTCCCCAGAGAGCTTTTGGGTCTGGCTCAGTGGTGGTGCTTGCTGGTCTGCGAGTGAAACAAACCCTGTGCTGTGGGCAGACAGCAGCTGTTCCCATTACTTATCGCTGCTCTCTTTATTTCATTTTGGAAATAGTAAAGCCACACACGTTGTAAGCAACACTTTAAATAACAATGTTTCTACTTTTTTATCTAAATAATTTTTTTTTGGCAGTAAAATATTTTCTCAAGTAATCCTTCTTTTAGTATTTTCTAAAGATAGTCTTTCCATCAACTACCTTAAGTTTCAGTTCTTCTTTATCCATGAACTTACTCGATCTTCAATCATGAATCTCACTCTACTTCATTCTTCCTGTCTCTTTTCCCCTAAGTCAGTTATTCATTAATCCTACTTTAAAAGATGTAATTGAACCTCACTCCGTCTGTAGAGCTTATGAGCCTCACCTACCAGTTAGTTCTGTCTGACCAGCTGTTAGCAACTAGGGCGGCCAGTTGCCATCTTGTGCAGAAGAGCCTGATTGAGGGAGAACCTTTTCATCCTAATGACTAATAAACCCGAGTGTGGAGTGTGTGTGCCCCTGCGTGTGAGAGCGAGTTCATTAGCGAAGGCAGGAGCAGTCAGGCGTGTGTCACTTCTGAATGTGCGAGCGCATGTTTGACCATCCTCCCATCTCTGGACCAGATGTTTGTTACCTGGGAGCCAGACCACCATCTGACTGGGGTCAGCCTAGTCCTCTCCTACAGGCTGGTGGGAGGTCTGCCAGCTGTCTCTCTGCCTGACCCTCCGTCCCGGGGCACTGATTCTGAGGGAGACTGGGTCTAGGCCATGGAGTAGGTGGTCCCACTACAATTTTGCAATATTAAACAGGGACATTTTTAAAATATACTCTTTGTCCTTGTTCTTGGACATAGAAGATGGACCTCTTTCATAGGAGGCAGTGTATTTTAAAGGGAATTTAAAAACAATCAAATAACGGTTGCTTAAGAAATAGAGATAAAGATTTCTGTAGCAGATGATTTTGGTTACTTAGAGACGCAGAGAGGGGGTCCTGGGACTGAATACATCTTGTTGCAGAAGTCACTCAAGTGAAAAGAAAAGTCCATCAGGCCTGAGGGTAAAGTTACAGAGCGCAGACTGAGTCGACAACAGCTTCCCCGCTGCCAGAGATTAATTGGACCCCGTTGTTGAATCCCTGTGTTTCTGGAAAAGGAGCTCTGGTCTGTTGTTAAATGTAGTCCGTGTTGACTAGATTTAGGGAGCGTTAGTCAGGTTTGTGTGAGTGTGTTTGTGCAATTATGGTTTTTAGCCTGTCAGTAAGGATTTATCAGTCATGAAGGTCTTAAGTGGTCACTCATGTTTACCAGTTTTATAGCTGCTAAAGCAAACATTGTATCTCAGTCAATATAAATTAGGTCTATTTTGCACACATCTACTGTTTTGACATAGCAGCCATAAAAAGTTGTCATTTAATCACTCTGTATCAGAATAATTCAAAACACAATCGAAGCTCAGTTTCAACAGATTAACATTTGCTTGAAAATACTCTCTGCTTTAGAGGAGCATTTTTGTGCACACTTCAGAAATTCCAGACATGCACTCAAAGATTTTTTTTAACCAGTGCAGTTGACTAATTCAAAGTCACGGTGTAAAACATATTCATAAGCATTAAAATGATGTAACACAGTGTTGTCTTCAGACTGTTGCATCACATTAAAACGAACACTTGAAGGCTTCAGTATCTGGTTACATAAACATACCTAAAACAAAATAAGCCGCAATCCCTCATTGGTGGTGTTTCAAAATTTACTTTGAAATTTATGCCATACTGTCTGTTGTTTTTGGCGTTCTTTCCATTTTGTGTACATTACATGGTATTTGGTTCCAGACATTAAAGTATACTTGTTTAGAAATAAGAAGTGTTTAGTTAGGACATAGATGAAAAACATCATTACATTTATGCAGTGAAATACACATGGTTATGATTAGAGCTGCTCCTCACTCGTATTTTTTACCCATTATTGCAGCATTCTCACCGTGCCCTGAGAGCATTAGTAACTTTTCACAAAAAAATGTATTTCAATTAAATTTAAGTCTGGACTTTAACTGGGTTATTTTAACACATAAACTTGCTATGCTCTTAATTACTCCGTTGTACCTCTGTGCTTTTGTTTTATATTGCTTTTCTGCTGGTAGGTCAATGACCACCTTAGTCTGGAGTTTTTGCAGCTTTTTATGAAAGATTCTCCCACCTGATCTGTGGATCTCTGCAGGTCATCCAGCTTCTTGTCTAGCCTGTCAGTTTAGGTTTGCAGATGTGTCATATTTTCAGATTATGCATTGCACTCTCTATGAGATGCTCGAAGCTTGTATTTGTTTTGAAACATAACTGTGCTTTAAAATTCTCCACAACTCTGTTCTTAATATTTTTGGTGTGTTCTTTATCATCCTGATGTTTGTTTACTCATTACGTCTTAGACCTTCATACTGTACTACAGTGGGATTGATACTGAGATTAATTACACATAGGCTGACTCATGGACACAATGGGTTTCACTGGATTTATTGTTTCTTTACTTCTGATATTATATTGAAAGATTGATGAATATCTATGTATACTTTACTGTTCACATTTTTTTTAAACTTTTTTAGCTTTTTCAAAAAAAGTAAAAAGGTGTTTTATTTTGTCTATAAAACACCTGTGAATCTCCTCTATTTTGGTTTGCTTGTTGAATAATTTTCATTCTTTTATTCTACACTATCTTATGAAATTCATAGTGATGTAGAATTGTTTCTTCTATTTGTCTTTCCACCCATTTTTGTTTCCCCTTGTCCTTCTCTGTATCAGCTGTGTGTCAGTAACGACTAAAGAGAGCGGCAGATGGCACCATACGCCTCCCCCCCCTCCCAAAAAAAAAAAAAAACTTAACAGTGTCCTACGGATAGTGCCCTCCTTGTTACCAGCTTCTAAGAAGAGACATCTCTGTGCAACAGTGATTCAGCCCCTCCAGCTTTTCCCCAGGCACTTACACTGACCATCTAAATTAATGGCTCCAGGTGGGGTTCCATATGGTATGATTATAGACTGGCAAGTCACTTTTTCAGGCTGTTGATTGACTGTTTCAATAAAGGTCAGGCCATCAGACTAACATTACAATGTGTAATATGACTCTTTTGTCACATTGAGACAGATGGGAACATATTTCAAATATTTAGATCATAAATGCATACTTAGTGAGATAAAGATAAAGACATAGAATTGAATATAACTTGACTTGTGTGAATAATTGAAAAGGCCAACTGAAGCTTATTTATTTACTACTAACCACCAGACAAGTGATGGCAGCTCCTCAGTTTTATAATTCTGGTATGAATAAATTATGTAAAAAAAAAAAAGAAATGTATTTGTATGTATAAGAAGGGCACCGCCATCAGGTTTTTTGTTGTTGTTGTTGGTGTTTTGTAATTTAGCAACCAATAAAGCACACTTTGTGTTAGAAAGTTAAACCCAAAATTATTTAGATCCCTGGATATTTAGGTTTTGACTGGAAGTAGGGATGATGATCATCATACCATTTACTGTTATTGTGACATGATTTCTAGCGCCGTTAGATTCATATTTATTATGGCGACAATTAACTACATTATAAGGTTTAGAAACTTCAACAACTAAAAGGATTGTTAGAACAATTATTTTCTCTATTGGTTCCATAAAAACAGCAATAAATGTTTTCTTAAAAAAATTAAATGCAGTTATTGTATGGTGCTAAACCTGCACTAACTAATTAATATCACTTGTGTCCTGAAGCACCATATTAAGTAATGTGTAAATTATTTTTATTAGAGCAGTATTTGTTTGTGGGACCTTAACTTCAGTGACATTTAGTCCCTGCCATTCTAACTTATTACCAAGAAAAAAATTAACGTGTTTTTTGAATTGTTTTTAAAAAAACTCCAAAACATTGTGATTAAGCTTTCCATCCATAGTGCCTATCCCTAAGTTAAAGTAACATTAACATTTTGGAATCATGAAAACACCAGTGGAA
This sequence comes from Xiphophorus maculatus, assembly GCF_002775205.1. Lineage (NCBI taxonomy): Eukaryota > Metazoa > Chordata > Actinopteri > Cyprinodontiformes > Poeciliidae > Xiphophorus > Xiphophorus maculatus. Next base: position 11,108,290 of record NC_036462.1, on the reverse strand, counting down.
ACATGCAAAGCTGATAAGAAGTAAAAGAAAGCTTTAATTGCTGTAAATACAAATGAAGATTTTTCCATTGATTAAGGAGGGTATAGAGAATTTTTAACCTGGCTATTTTTAATACTTTTTTCAAAGATATACTCTTTTGACATGATTTTATTATGTTTTGATAGATATTTGTCTCTTATTAAAAACAAACCTTTTGGTAAATCTGCCAGGGGTATGAACACTTTTTGACTTAACTGTGTAGCTCTAGATTATCAGATTGTCTTACAAAACTGATCTAATACCACCAGCAGTTGCTGTTTACACTCAGGAGGTTTCGCACAAATTGGTGAAATGGGCATAACTTTTACAATGAGGATTTATAACACTATGAAATGTATTGTGAAACAAAAAACCCTTTGGTTGCTGAGGGCACTTGATATTCCTAGTTATGGGGAACTAACATGTCTTCTCTGCTTCAACTGTTAAAGTAGAGAAACTCATCAAAGTCAAAATATATGCCTTTTAACCAAGAGACTACAGTATGTCAGAGTGCTTACGTCAATCATTAGATAAACCATTAAAGATGCTTAAGTTTATGAAAATATACCGTTTTTTCCAACCTGAAAAAAGTAGCAAGTGGAAAATGTTTGTTTTCTCCTGTAAAACTTTGATAAGTTTTTTTTTTCCTTTTTACCACATTTACTTACGGATAAACAAATGCAAGATTATGATTAAATGTCATGAACATTCTCACATGGCTTCAGATGTTAGAGGTGAGTGAAAACATCAATGAACTATTTTTTAACTGTGTTCAAAACTCATTAGTTGTGCGTAGTCTTTTTTTATTATTAGTTTACTTATTAGAATGCTCTTTGAAGAGTTTATACTCTCATTTGCACTTAATCCATAACACACAACATAAAAGCTAGAATTTGATATCCGTGAAAGAAGCAGCGGTCTAGCAGATCCCTGGAACCCAGGTGAAGCTGGTGGAACTGGCCTTGTGGCCTTGTGGCCCCCTGTGGCCCCGCTGAGTTTGTTTTAGCTTTAGTTTCAGACCTCGGCTCTCCACAGCTTTGCTGAGCTCTGCTCATCTCCCCTCCGGTGTCCTGTAGTTCCCATGGCCTTGGACGCCCTGCTCTTGGGCCTCACCCTGAACAAGGAAGAGACTCAGTGGTGACACATATAGTTCTTGAAGATGTGCATGTGTGTCCATTTTGAAATGACTAAATGACTATAAATTTTAATTTTGATCTGAGAGAAGTTCTAGGATGTGCAAAGCACTGCCCTTATATTGTTCATTGCCCACAATCATTGCCATTTTGTAGGGCAACAAAGTCTGCTCTGATAAAGATCATACCAGGATTTATGGAAAAATTATTTTAAAAAAAGTTTTGGACAATTTCTGATTTTGGATAATTAACATACACTCAGGTCTTAATATTAACACTTAACACTTCTTTTTTTATATAAAACTAAAAACTAAAAGAAAAATATGCATAAATCTATTTTTGTCTTTTTCAAATACCACCTTTTGTCAGTTTCCCTTTCTTTAAAAACATTTTGCCTTAACAATTCACAATTGTCATCTCTCTATCTGGTCATGTTTTCAGCAAGGTTAAAGTTGCAGCATAGCTACAACAGAGTGGCTCCAAGGCAACTGCAACAAGAAGAAGTAAGGCTGAATGCAATAAGAGGAGAAGTAAAGAAAATGGAATATTGATGGAATTCCCAAATTAAATGTGACAGTTTTGTTTTAACATTAAAAATTTAAATACTTTGGTAGAATATTCTACATGTTCAAGAAACATTAACTTCCAACAACGTGCTTTTTTCATTAGGGCTAAAACAAAACCTTATTTTAAAAGGGACAAAACATTGTAGTTGTGGTACATTTTAGGGAAAATATTTACATGCAATGCATGATTTGCAGAAACCTTGTTCTAACTGTCTAAGTCAGAGACTCCTTTGTGCAGCAGAGCCGCAAGAAAACATTACCAGAAGCTAATGATTCTGGACAAAATAAATTTTAATCCATTACTCAGTGTTGAAGAAGGCATTTGGTGTGTCCATGTGGGAAATTTTGTTTGAAGATGTTAATTTTGAAGCTTCTTGGGTGACACTCTTTTATTGTATGACAATGTAAAACTCATTTTACCATGGACAACCACACTGGATTTCCATTTCATTATAGGCTTAAGTCTTGATAACTTCTGCTTTGCTCCTAAAAATCCTAACCAATGTTCTTTTTGTGCAAAGGGATAGTCTTTTGGATTTTTTTTCTGGTCTTCTTCTTTAATGACATCCTCATGGACTTTCTGGGACTGGGACTCTTATTGTTTTGAATTTTAATCAATCCATTGGTTCAGTCAAACAAATCCTTATGCAGGCAAAGAGTAATTACCATCTACAGTCAATTATGGTTGAAAATGAGTCGTTACAAAGATTTGTCCTTGTCATGCTAACATAAATTTTTTTACCATTTATTACAAAATTTAGACTATATGTGCATATATTTCAGCTGGCGAGCATAACTTTGAGCCTGTATAGGATAAAGATTATTCATAATTAATTCAATTTTATGCCTTTAGTTCTTATTTTTTCCATATGTTCATGATTTACTAGTAAAGTGCAATTCAAAACTCAAAGTGCAAAATTTATATGGAATTCATTCATGACATATGACTAGTTCTCATTACAATTGTATCACAAGCTGAATTAATATATAAAAAAAATCTAAAGAAGCTTATATTTGGATTATCCAGTAAATTAGAATCTCAGTAGATTTTACAGAGAGCCTCCCGTGAGTTTAATCCACAATGAGAAGGGCAGAAAATAAAACAAAATCTCCCGTCTTATCTTGTTCTGTTTAACAAAGCTCTACTGTTCGCCAGTGAGACTAGCATATTAAAAAACACACAGTGCTGTCACTTGGCAGTTAACACAGCTTTGTTCTTGTTGTTTATGTTCCTTCTGCGGGTAGACAGCCTGAATATTTTCAAGGTGCCAAAAGTACAGGTGCCAGTCAGAAGCGTAAATCAACAATTTTCCAGGAAACGTTATATAATTTATAATTTGACTGCAACCAAATTTGCTGAATCTCTTCGCACTAATATAGCATTTAAGCTCCCGTTTTTGTTCCATGCTTTCACATTTTGCCTCGTGTTTATGGATTTTTTTTTCCTCCTTCTTTAGCTGCCAAAAATCTGATGAAAGCAGAAGGCAGGTCTTCAAGGATCAGTGAACTCCATATTTGGGCCCTGATTGTTTCCACAGGAGAGTTGACATACTCAGAGGAACCTGATTTAAGAGGAGGGTGACAGGATAAAGAAGATACGGCTCTCTCAATAGGAGCAGGTAAGAGACAAAAAGCAAAAGAACAAAGCAGAAAGTCCCTGAAGTTATCAAACAGGTTTTGTGACCTTATTGTAAATTACATTGCCAAAAAAAAAGAACATTTACTTAAGACTTTTCCTTAGTTTTGATCAGTGAGATTTTTTAGCGCATGTAATGTAACTATTTTTAGACCCAAAGAATCATATATTTATTTTTTCATACTTTTCTTTTTTATTAATTAAAAGTTTTGAGGTTTTTTCAACTGACCATTTTACTTGATTTACAGCTCTTCTCATTGACAGCTTCAAATTCAGAGCTTTGGTACCTATTATCCGTTGTGACATTTGACACTGAATTTAAATAGATTTATGATGCAGTGCATCATGTCTTCTCGCATTTACGTAGATTAAAATAAAAAAATAAAAATTTTGAATTTTGATTGTGAGACAAGTCCAACAGTATTTGTACTTTTTAGAAGCTCTATAAAGTTAGAGGTAAGCAACAGCTCAGATTTTTGTCTGTTGTTTTCTTACTGAGAACAGTTCTTCACTCCACAATTACATTTCCCAAGAACAAATGTTTTGCTATAACAACCTTATTTTATGCCTTCTGTCCTGTAGGATCAAAGCCATGGCTGCATACGGTCAGACTCAATACAGCCCTGCCCTTCAACCTGCAGTACCATACACAGCTTATACACACCACACACAAGGCTACAGCATGCCCTCTTACAGTGAGTACAATCTCAGTATTATGTTTGAAACATGTATTGCTGTAAAAGGTTATCACTGCGATGCCAGCTGTAAGGGTAATAAAAGACTGAATGATAGGTCAATTCAGGATCTTCTGGAAATGTCCACTATTGTTTCATCAGTCCTCAGAATATTTTCCCCCAAAATGTTGCTTTTATTTTGAAGAACTTTGAACAGACATTTCTGTTGTTTTTGCTCAGTAGTGGTTTCCACCTTTATTCTAACTGCAGCATCATAAATGCTGACCCCAACTGTGGTCTTTAGTTCTTTAGATGTTAATCTGACATAATTGATCACCTCCTGGATGAGTCATCGATGTGCTTTTAAGAGTAATTTTGGTAAGTCACTCACTCCTGGGTGGGATGGGTTTTTTTTTTTCTCAATTTGTGGATAATGTTTCACTCTTATTCACTAGAGTCCCAAATGCTTTGAAATTGCTTTTTAACTCTTTCTAAATTAAGATATGTAATTTAAGTTTGTATCTGTTTTTGAATTTCAGTAGAAAGGGGGCATAGTGTGTTTCTTTTTTAAATATATTACGATACTTCATGTTGTCAGGAAAGTTGTATTTAAGTAATGTTTTAATTCTGCATGTCTGGAGGTAATCAGTACGGAGCCCTCCAGGGGACATGGGGAATTTTTTTTCTTTTGCGTTACCTCACAAAACTTTTGCATTCCCTCGCAAAAGGTTTTGCCTCGCAATACTGTACTGATCAGTTCATGCAGCATAATTGAATACTGTAAGCCTTTCCTACAGGGCCGCCATACTTTCTGTTTTAATATAAGGTTATGCAAGGTTTTTCCATGAATTTTAATATCTCGTTGTGAAATAGCTGACGTTTTACATCTTTTTCTTTAGATAGAAAGGCACCAAAAACCTATGATATAAACAGAAACTTTCCGTAAGTAGGAAAGAAATAAAAATACATCCTAATTTGGACTATGTCTGAGTTATTATCGCAGGATAATAAGTCATCCGACAGTTTAAAGGGCCATTTTCATGTTCAGTTCCATCTCAACCTTAACAGACATAAACATGCAGAGAATAAATCGACTTTCAATCAGTTTTCTGCACCAAAGACTTAATAATACTCAACACGTTTTATTATTATAAAACACGGCAAACTAATGGTGATAGAGAGCCGCACTGAGTTAACTCGGGGAATCTCATCTGTCCGTATATCAATCAACTCTAAACCACTTGTTTGTTCTGTCACAATTATCGATTAATTCCATTTTGATTATCATGCTCAAAACTTTTCAAGGACTGACCACCCTGCTCACCCGTTTTCTCATACACACAAAGCCACAAACCTTCCCATTCATACTTGATGACAGCCACCCCCACATCAACACACCCGCCACCCAAGTGTCAAAGTCGCCTGCTCCTGTCATATTAATAATTACTTATTTCATTCATATGGCTCTTACAGAGCCTCAGTGAAAACGTGTTTATTATTATTAACTGTTTGGTGCAAAACACTGATTGAAAATCAATTTTTTTACTGCATGTTTATGTCTGTTAAGTATACGACGGAATGGCACTGAAAGCCCTTTAAACCATTCAGTCTACGAACACAACAGAGACACAATTAAAACTGTCAGATGACTTATTACCCGTGATAATAACTCAGAAATAGTCCAAATAGTTTGGATGTATTTTTATTTCTTTCCTACTTACGGAAAGTTTCTGTTTATATCCTAGATTTGTGGTGCCTTAATATAATAAAGAAAAAGATATAAAATTTCAGATATTTCACAAGGAGATATTAACATACATGGAAAAACCTTACATAACCTTGTATTAAGGCAGAAAGTTCGGCAGCCGCTGTAAGAAGGGATTACAGTATTCAATTATGCTGCATAACTGATCAGTAGATTATTGCAAGGGAATGCAAAAGTTTTGCAAGGGAACTCAAAAGAAAAAAAAATTCCCATGTCCCCTGGAGGGCTCTGTAAATCAGGCCTTGGTGAAGTTGAACTCAGCTGTACAAAATGTGTGATCCTTTATGATGTTCCAGTGGCATCTTGTTGGCATTCTGACATTTCAGATTTCCTGGGACATGTTAGTTGTTGTATCATGCTTTCATCGGCCAATAGGATTACATGTTGTTTATTTGTAAAGCAGCAAATTACAAAATATGCAATCTTAAGGTACTTTGAAAAACAAACTTTTCAGGTTTGCTTTACTGTAACAATATGTAGTTTTTTTGCACCATTTTTTCATCCTCACTAAGCATATGATGACAATGGAGAGAAATACCTCCATCTTATCTTAAAGAAACCTACGACAGAAGCAGGCTGAGAATAGGTGGCCAATTATTGAAATTTCTGGTATTTTTGCAAATTTGGTTGCAAGATATAGCCTAAGTTTGGACATTGGTTTTCAAGACTAAATGTTTTGTTTAATCCCACAGAGCAGCAGTTCAGCTTGTGCCTTGTAATGAAAAACAGTAAAGCAATGTTTATTGCCTTGGGGAAATGTTGTCTAATTCAAGAAACGATCACATAATTTTTTATTGACTTACAAAAGCAAGAACCATGGCTAATTTGTTGTCTAGATTTTTCACATCCAGATAACTAGTCATAGTTTGAGCTTTCAAAAACAAATGGTGGAATTGTTTGGCCATAGTAAAACGGTGGCTATTGGTAGCAGAGATCAATAGATTAAACTCTTATTTTACCGTAGTGGATGCCCATATGTTTTATGTTGAATATATCATAAATGTTGTGTTGTTTTTATTTTAGACATCAAAACAGAGGATGGTTTGAGTCACTCTCCAGGACAAACAGGACTCCTGGGCTACTCAAACTTCAGCGGCACCCCTCCGAGTCAAAGTCTCTACAGCTACTCACACACACATGGTTAGTTTAAAACAATATATTCACTGCATGTGAAGGCCCTCTGATGCACTTGTAGGCAAAGCCTTTATAACTCATATTTGATTTAACTACAGGAGCATCCATAGCTGCTGTAGTCCTCCTTCTATCTCCTCTCCTCTCTTCTTTTTTCTTCACCACCACACCTGTTCTCTATTAGCTGCGGTCTGGACTTCTGGCGTCAAAAGTCTATTCACCCCTCCTCTTTTCTAGGGGTCAGGCCCCCTTTCTCCACTCAGACCAACAACACAGCATGCAATCGTTTGTTTCTGTTTTTCTGAAGGAACAAGGACCGAATATTATGTGCACACAGAAGCAAAGAAACAAAGCAGACAGATGGGGGAAAAAAACGCAATATTTATGGCCATAACAAAAGCTGGGCAGAAGTGCTTTCTGGTAAAGGTACTTAGATAAAGATGTTTCAGCCCTGGGAGGGTGTGCAGTTCCCTGCATGTCAGTGTGTGTCTGTGATTGAGTGCAAGCGACTGTGCTGTACACATTCCTCAGTCGCCCGGCGCCCAAAGCATGACTTGCTCAGTGCGACTTTATGGCTTTGAAACCAGCATGAAATTGACCTTGTGTGTGACAGGGGAGAGGTTAAGGGGCATTTTATGGAGGGGTGAGCTGGTCTAGTGCTACAGACGCTACACAAGCTGTTCCCATTGTATGTAAGAGATAAAGGAAAGAACAAATATTAAAGTACCATAAACAGATTATCTTTTGACGTTATTCTCATAATGTTTAAATCTGTCACTGTAAATTCCAGATGTCCAGACATGGATATTTTAGGCTTTGTGCAGTGATGATGATCGTTTAGAAGTTATTTGGTGATGCTTCAAAATGGTCAGAGGAAAAATGGGGTCTTGCACAGTTTTACACAAAACAGACAAAAGTGGCTTATTGTATGATGCAAACAAAACTGTTTATTTCAACCAAATCCTCAAGGGAAAATCTTCTGTTTGGATCCTGAGGTGCATTCTGAAGGACCTTTGAGAGGAGACATGAACCAATCAGGGTTGGGGTAACGTGAAAACTATGTCATGTTAGACGTCTAATGAAACTTTATTAACACTTTCTTTAGAGTACTGAAAAGAAATGTCAGTAATTCATTGCCATAGCCAAAATAATACTTCTTAACCAGGGTTGCCCTTAGTACCAAAGTTTCAAACACGTTAACATTATTTAAGTTGCATCAAATTATGGATTATTTCAAATGCTGTCAAAGCATTTTTGAAAATTTAAAATGAGATTATTCATTTAAGAGAAAATTTTATATGTATTTAAAGCTATTCAGATAAAAATCATTTTAAACATAAGTGCCATGAAAATATCCATATTGTGAATATTGCAGATCATCACCAGTGGTAACACCAGGTGGTTTCTGCTGACCCTCCAGTCAGTGGATAAAAAGTATGGCCAAAAATTAATTAAGTTTTGTATTGCCTAATAATATTTATCCACTGATGATTAAGCACACAATTATTTTAGTCAAGCTTTAATTAAAAGTGTATATAAGAAAGTGGAGAGTTGGTTAGTTATGCTAGCTTAACTTTTATCAACATGTACTCTTGCTGTGCAGTTCGGAGTATTTTGATTCAATTAACACAAAATAAGGTGAACTACACACATTTTCTGACAGATAATCAGGAGTGTAACTTAACACTGCTAGTGTTCAGGCGATCACTTTAATGTTTTTACGTACTTTGTTGTGTGGGAAATGTTGTGGGTTTTTTAGTGTTAATTATTGATGCACTTGAACGTAATCTTTGCTCTGCGCTCCCGGGGCTGATGTTATTGGTTGCCATGGCAACGTGTCTACGTGTGACGTTAGGCTGACAGACTGGGAAAAATAATACAATCGCCCATTTTTCTACATTTTTCCCTGTACTAATTGCATGATTGAAAGTGGCAATATTTAGACCAATCATCAAATAGGATGAACTATTTCATAAAGCATATAGGAGCCAAAGTTTGTTAAATTTTAAACCATGACTCCTACAGTGACAATTAAGTAAAATTAAATCATTGGTCAATATAAAAGAGAAATTCACTTTGTTCTCTCTTGTATTTTTACAGAACTGACAGAAACCAAACTATTTATAGATTTATTAGTAAAGAGAATATATATTTTTATATATCCAAACATCAGCATCTCAGCTTTAAGCCACATTTTATAGAATCCAGTAACATCGATGGTCACAATACTCACCAGTTGCCCTAACCAGACCCAAAAAAGGTTTTTGCTTCTTTAATATTTGCTATATTAAAGCAAATATACTCAGCAAATACAGACTCATTCCATAAATTAGAATATGAGTGAAAAGTTCCTTTGTTAGTAATTCTATCACCAAGTGAAAGACATTATATAGATTAATTAGATGTTTTAACATTTATATTTCATAGTAAGTTTAATACCTGCTAAAAGGTTATTCTCTAAAGGTACTATTAATCTGACAAGCCTGAACAGGACGTATATACTAATTTATTGAATAAGACTGTTTGGCATTCACATGTAAGTTTTGGCTTTATTCTTAGCACTAAAAAAGAAAAGATCATCCAGTAACTGTGGGCACATCAGCGCCCCTCATTGTCCCACCCTCTTTCCCCCGTCCCTCCTCGTCTCCACCAACTTGTAACACAAAGTTACGCAATTGTCCAAATAAATAACCTTCTTCTCACACTTTTAATAATAAATTGATGTTACTTTGTGAGATATCCAGCTCATGTGACTGGGAAAATGCAAATATTTCTAAAGATCCAAGTCAGTAATTACTTGCAATACTGCTTTTTCTTCATTTTTCCTTGTGTCTTTTTCTCTAAGCTTTAATATAACTTCCACTTCCATCAGTGAGTGATTATCTTCCTTGTCTTTACAACATTGTTTACTCTATAGGGACGTTAAGCTGTGTGTTAAAATGTGATCTTTTAAAGAGTTAAGTTTAATAAAACTGTTTGCCATTAAATATGAATGACACGCGTAATCATTCTCCAGACATGACCTAACTCCTGAACTGCTATTTTTTATTCCTTTGAAGACAATCCATGATTTTTGTATTATTGTACTTTCTCTTTTAAGGAATATTCAGATGTGAGACATTACAGAAGAATGTAAATGTTTGTGTAAACAGGCTTTTGAAAGAACCCTTTGACAAACTGCACAGCTTTGTTAAAGCACTGCAGTTAGACCAACAAAGAAAATTTTAACAGTGTAATTGGACTTTGAGGGACAATGTTCCTAAACAATATAAATTTGTTTGAATATTCTTATGTATAAATCATTTACTGTGAACTTCAAAGGGTAATATATTTCCACAACATTCAAATAGTTGATGTATTTAGAATGTTTTCATCATCCATTATACTGCACACAATACACAACTACACACAAAGATACTGCACACATACACACACACACAGTCACACAAAATCCTTCCAAAAACGTATTGTATACAGTGTACACAACTAAACCAAATGCAGGCTTTTCTGTGTTTACTGGAAAGAACTCCTCTATTTTTCTTGTTGTCAGTTTAAGGGACTGTTGTGTTGTCTGGGAAGATTTCTGCCCCTGAGTCATAATGTCTCTTTTTTCATCCTTTTGGCTTGGGAAATATGTGGCAGTCAAGAGAAAGCTGTAATGAATCATGACCTAAAAGGCTTTTTATGTTATGATAACCTTGAGTAAAAGTACCACAGTTTGACAATATATTCTACTTATACAAAAACTTTAATCTATAGACAAAAAACTTTATATAATCATATTTATTTAGAACAGAAAAGCAACTAATTACTGCTGGTTTTAAAAGAATATAAATGTTACAATGTTTGAGCCAGTTCATACGTGTCTTGTGTACCCTGGCAGCATGCTGGGTGTGAATATGTTGGGTCTTTTAAATTGCTTTTTGACCACTTGAGCAGGCAGGCTGAGTAAATATCTTCAGTTTTGGTCAAAGGGGATCTGAAGATCCACTGTGCTGTGTTTACTATACTCTAAAGTTTAGATAAGGCCTAAAACATACAACCTGACCTGATCCCCAAGCCTGTAGACATAGTGTCCGATCTCGATCTGTCCCCACTAATTAACTTTAATTACAGATCTCAGCTCACACGTAAACCCAACATATTATTGGGGCCTCCCATGCAATGCATGTAAGGCACCTATTGTTCTACACCTAATAGAATATCTCTTTAATATTTATTATTATTCCGTCGCCGTTAATGTGGCTCGTACCCACAAAAAAGGTATCAAAACGTGCAAACCGATCTTGGCATCCGGGCTATTACTTTTATTGGGGTTTTGTGTAAAAATGGCGACGTAAAAAGTTAAAACTGAGAGAAATTTCCAACTGCCGAAACGCAGAGTGTACATTACATTAACACATTTTCTCTCAGGTCACATTAACATTAGCACAAACATTAGGATTTCACTGCCCCCCACTTGTTGCAGAGCAAGGCAGTGCAATAGGATTAGCCTTCTCCCTAAAAAAGCTTTTAGCTATTTTTCTTATTTACATGTTTAGTATACGGAATAGATGAAGCCAATGTAAGACATCATGCTAGTGATACCCCACATGCATCTGACAGCATTTAGGCTGACATTAGCATTTTGGCTAATTTTAGCTTATACACTAATTTTAACATAATGAATGGCGTAAGTCCATGTTAGTCAACATGCTCTTGATTTTCCAGATGCTATTGACTATACTTTAACTAAACTTAGCATTGATGCTAATTTTTAGCATGTGACAAAACATGTTAAAATGGAAGGGTGTGTGTGAAAACAAACGTCCCACAACCATACGACCACTCTTCGACTATTCGACTTCGGCTGACCATGCTGGGCTCTTTAAGCTTATCATATGAACTATTTCTCAGTCTAACACTCCTAAGAATGGATGTAAATGGCATTATGGAGAAGCATTGTTGTGATGACGTGCTGAGGATTGTGTCAGAAAGGGTCGGAACATCTTAAAGAGATGATAATTTAAAGGTGTAAGATATGGTTACAATGCAAATTCAAATTTCTTTTCAGTTATGTTTGACGTATACGGGATTTTCATTACAACTGAAGGTAACATTGCTACTTGATTAATATTGCCCTTTTGAGAACTTTTTCAAACATCTGGATGAGTTTCACATTCCTGGTGTTTTTTGAAATGCCTCAGTCTGGACTGATTCAATTTGCATTGCATAACTTAACTAAATGTCATTGGAAGCTATGTGTTCAGTTTATTTCCAACTTTTTGTTTTCAGAACAAATACCTGCAAGTCTAAATTTCAAGATTATCATATCTTGAAATTTGGTGATACTTGTATGTATTTCTAATAAGACAATATTCAATATTGTAGTTACTAGTCATTGAACTTGAAACTCAGTGAGAAATTGCACTCATACAAAGGTACTTTTTGAATAAATACTATGCCGTCAACCTTTTGGACTTTTGATCAAATTTGAATCTTCGGGGATATTTGTTTGCATCATATGACATGCCCAACACAGTGCTCTTTTCTATCTGTTTTGTGTTCAATAGCTCATGTGTTTCAAAGGGGCCCATTTCCAGTATTTATTCAAATTAGTTTTGATTCAAGTTTGGAACATTCAGCCACATACTAAGCAGACTGGGTAAAAAAATAAAGGTGAAGATTTTGTACAGGGTGTTGGCTGGAGATAAGAAAAGTTAATAACCTGACAACAATATATATAGACTCAACAGGATGTTGGAGTTGAGGGGAGATTGCTTGGAGGAAGGCATTCCTGTCTTAGCTTGATCTTATTTGAAAATTCCCACAGCAGTAAGAAGCGCAGGAGCTGCAGATTTTCCCACCTGTATTGCCATGTCAGTCATAAATCCCAGACTAAGCTCCTGCAGCTCTGAGCTGTCACCAAGGAAAGAACAAAAGCTACTTCCTCCTGCACACAGCTATACAGATCAGATGCAGGACAGTTACATCACAGCCTTATTCTTCTACATAAGATGGAAAAGAAATAAACACTACCAGTGCCTCACTCATACTTTTACATTTATAATTGCGTCATATTAACGGAAGCTTTCACTTTTTTCATTTCATATCATTTATTTTCTTCTTAGGTGCAGGTATTTCATCTGGAATTTTTCAAGGTACTCATGCAATCTCAAGTTCAACCCCATTCAACCCAACCCAACAAGTGAGTAATTTACCTTAGGAAGGTTTATATTCAAAGAAGTTCCTGTGTTGTTGAAGAAATAATAGTCTTAGTAATAATTATTGATTAATTAATTGTTAACTAATTGTTAATGTTTATCTTTTTTTTTACAACTTGATGTAACCGATTAAAATTCTTGTTTCCATTGTCAGGAATTTTCTGCATATTCCAGCTACAGTCAGAGCCAGTACTCTCCCTATTATAATTCACATCACTACAACAGTCCCTACATAACCAGCAGCAACATCAGCCCTGCAGCAATCACAGCTCCTTTATCCTATCAGCACCCAGAGCACCCAGTTATGATGCCCAATCACAGCCCAGAGCCACATACAGGTAAAGAGTCATTTTCTTCTCAAGATCTAAGTCTTTGCTTCTTTTTGCTTTCTTGATTCATTCTTCTGTGAACTAGTATTTCAGACCAAAAAACATTGATATTACACTTGTCAATTTTAAGATTCACTAATTGCTTCAGAAAACTGCAAAAATAAAGACAAGCCACCTTGAAAACATAAAGGCACATTAAAAACAACCTTAATTTAGCCAAAAAGCATAGTTACTTAACATGAAACTCTGAAAGGATGACTGACTTTAAAAATGAATTATCTAATTAAACCAAAAGCAGTCAACACAAGAAAAACATGTTGATTTCAAGCAGGGTCAGAAGTAATTCAAATGTTGCAGAGTCCATGCTGAACAGTTCAGCACCGACTTGTTGTCTGATTGCAGGTTGGCACTGTGCAGGAGTGTATGAATATTCTTTTTATGCACCTGTTGGTTATTCATTTAAATAGAGATGACAGTTTAATTGTTGTACTTAACTGAGCAATAAATGTGTATATCATCAGCACAGAGAGGGTTAGAAGCACAAAATGTACTTTTTTGTGCAAGTTGTAAATTACTCTTGAAAAGACAAAAAAAGTCAAATCAAAAATCAAATTAAGTTTTATTTGTATAGCACCTTTCAGCAACAAAGCATTTTAAAGTGCTTTACGTCATAAAAACACAACAATACAAGGACTTCATTTCGTAAGTCCTTGCCATATGTAATTAAATGTAAGTATAATTGCAGAATATCCTGATTTTGCTTATGAAAAAGCAAGTAATTGATGTTAGTTTTGGAGAATCTTTTTCTCTAGCACTGTTGTAAAAGTTTGTATGTCAATTATTGTTCATGGAGTAAGGAGGAGTAATTTCTATGTATATTATGTGGTGTTGCTCTAACATAATATACCAATAAAATACATTGTAGTTTGTGGTTTTACCATGACAGAAAATGTTCAGAAAACATTTTCTGACTAAATCACCATGTCAACATAGTCTTTAAAAAATTGCTGCAAAAATTTAGACATGATGTCTGTCGAACAAGGTTATAAAAACTAACAGTTATAATTGTAATACTTAAAAACAAATACTATTTATGTGGCTACTAATTAGATTCTAACCGTTAGAAAAAAATATGGAATAAGTGTAAAAAGTCTTATAGATTTTAAGGTTATTTTCATTTAGCAGATTACAATCCACCACCCAGTCCGCCAACACCGGGTAAAGAAGAGGGAATCCCAGGACGGAGGGGATCTGACAGCAAGTTGAGAGGAAGAAAAAGAGTTATTGAACCCGCTCCCCCTCTTGACTCTGATATAGAGGTAAACACCCTCTTTCACAGCAAAACTATTGGCATTTTTCAAAAACAATATTTATCTTTCTCCCTTTCATCAACACACAAACTGCCATGCAGTTAACATATCTGTTATTTCACTTCAGCGTGTGTTTATCTGGGATCTGGATGAAACCATCATCATTTTCCATTCTCTCCTCACTGGAACTTTCTCCTCACGGTTTGGCAAGGTAGGACTACCCGTCACTTTGTCATCTAGCATAAGAGTCATGCTCTGTGACAAATCCCAGCCCCAGAGTAGGTGATTACAGCAAGCAGACAGTTTGTTTGCTTAGACTCTTCACGGTAAACACAGAGTTCTACTTTGCGAAACACTCCCTTTGTCTCTCTAGTCACCTGCTTATTTGAACAATGGTTGTCCAAAAGTCCATAACCTTTAGGTTTCATCTCTGAACATTTTCACACGCTGGCCATGTTATGCCTTCTGCCCTCTTGTTTCTTTTCATAATGCAGCGGGGTTGTTTGGCTACACTGACAGCCCGCGGCGTGATTGACAGCCAGCAGGACCTTTACATAAGAGACCGGCAGCTGACAAGGGGTGGACAGTGGTGCATTTCTTGTTTTTGGCAAAGGCGCCGTGTTTTGAATTCTCACGGTCCCCCTGCGGGTTGACACAAGGCTGATGGGAGTTTGAGAGCAGCGTTGCAGATCATTTAAGCTCCCTGGCAGGCCGATGTTTCTTTTTCTTTTCTGCTCTGCCCCAGCAAGGGTCTGGAGAGACAGAGTGAGGAAGAAGCAAAGTGCTAGTTGGGCCTTGCGGATGTGTTGAAATGTGACTCATGTGCCAAAAATTCCTCCCACCACACAAACACCCCACTGCTGGATCCAGGGGAGCTCGGTTGGACAGATTCTGACATCAAAACTCAGACATGCAGCGGAGGAATTAAATGAGTGACAGCAGAGAAAACAGCCCAGTTCTCCGAGGCTTCTTTAAAACCTTGTAAAACGATAATTAACACCAAATTCATTCTAATCTTACAGCAATGTCATGTTTAATTCATTTTTGACCAGTTTATACAGTTTCTGCTTATTCATAACTTCACTGACTGAATAAGTGTGAATAGATTTTGAGAACAAATGGATGGTTTTCAAGGTAAAACTGGGACCTGTTCTTGGAAATATGTGGGAGGCAGGCTGAAAGATGCCTGTTTTCAGCTGTTTTTGTTGAGCCAAATGTTACTGGAGAACCTTTAATATCATCTCATCTATTATCTCATTCATCATACAACACCCCATCCTATCCTCCGCTATGTGAATTCAAGTCTCCCAGCTGTCTTTCATATTGACAAACTACTTGCATAAGAGTTGAGGTGAGAAGTATGGGGATTTTTGTATCTTTCCCTGTTTTAGGAGTATTATTTTTATTTATTTGTTTATTTTAATCTTTTTCTTATTTTGTTTGTTTTATCCTTTTGCTATGGGTCTTTTTGGTGTCTGGAGTAAAAATATGATGATGATGATGATGATGATGATGATGATGATGATGATGATGATGATGATGATGATGATGATGATGATGATGATGATGATGATGATGATGATGATGATAAATGAAAAAAACAATTCTGACTTCGGATAGCAGGCCTTGTTTGAAGAGTTAGACAATTATAAATTATGACTTTAATTCTCATCCAAACATAAAACCACCTTTGTTAAATATTTGACCTCTTCCTCTTCTAAAACTTCCTCTGTCTCAGTATTGATCCTGTTGAACTTTTTTTCACCCTGTCGCTCTATATTACATTCATTTCTGAGGGGGATGTGTTGTAATTGCCCTGTTTGTGTCATCTTTTACCCTACTTGTGGCTTGTAATTGTAAACCAGAAAAAAGCCCCGGCTTGTCACTCTAAATACTTTAATGAGATGCTTACCTTTGGCTGACACTTCTCCCTTCTGGCTTGTCCCGCTGCCAGGGCTGCCAGTAAAACAATGTGGCACACATAACTTAACACACCTGCTTTTGCAGTATAGAATTACAGCACATCCATGCTGACAGATTCTGGATTATGATTTATAGGTTTCTGTGAATAGGGATTAATTGTTTGCTTATTAATCTAATAACTGAAGTTGGTGTTGTGCCACCATTTTTATCAGTATGGAAAACAGACAAAATGAGGATTAGAGGGCAGATGTTCAAACATTTTTGAAGCTGTTTTATCATATAATAAACTAAACTGATGTGACCTTAACTACTCTATGTTATTAGATCCACTTTTTTTATTGTTTTTACTTTCTTTGATATAGCAGGGGATATACGTGGCAAATCTGTCTACTTTCTTGGCAAATGTGAATTTGCACATCTTGTTTCATCTTCAGTTTCTGATTCAGAATGTATCTGGTCACCTCTAAATTCTTCCTTCAATTTTACAAGGCTTACCTGTTTACTATGCTGTGAAACAGCCCTACGCTATGGCACTCAAACCAGCAAACTTCACTGTTGATATGGCAGTTTTGAAGTGCAGTACAATTCCTCCTCCAAAGTGACTTTTCCAAATGTTTCGCAGCAAACTTTAATCAAGCTTCAACATGCTTTTTTTGGCAATGGAGTCTTGTGCAGTTAACAGGCATAAAGGTCACGGCAGTCAACTGAATTACTTATTGTTTTATCTGAAAGGTTTGACCTGTTTTTCTAGGTCTTAGTCTCACTGAAAGTCGATGTTGGCTCTTGAACAGCTCTTCTCATTATAGTTTTGATGTCTGTAAATAAGTCATCTTGTGAGGAGCACCTGTTCGTAGCTGATTTATGGTGAATGGAAGTTTTTAAAATATTTGGCTTGTTGCCAAATAGTAACCACTAGACCTTTTAAAAGTTTATAAATATATCTAAAATATGTTGAGTGATTATTTGGTAAGAATTGTTATGGTCTAACAACTGGGGCTTAACTAGTTTATGTTAAATGGCACTGATAGGGGCCCGGATTGTCGTCTCAGTACGGAAAAATTCCAGCAATTTCCTTGTTTTTCTGTGCCTTTCATTACTTATTTTGAGAGTTCAGCACTTACTGTCTTTGTCAATCCACTTTGTGATGCATTTCTTAATTTATGGACTTATTCTAAATGTGTATGACATGGAATGTTGCAGACAGCTCTAATACCTCATTAGAAATATATCACATTGATAAAACATATCATAAGACATATCTAATGATTATTTTTACCTCACTGTATATTTACATTTAACCTTTGTCATTACATTAGAGTTGTACCTACTGTAGAATTGCATGAATGTGGGCAAGATTAGAAAAATCCCTGTTTATGCCTGTAAAAAATGTTTCTATTTTCACTTACGTAGCTTTTCATAGAAAAGACAGAACTAACACCTTTTTCTTTATTTTGTAACTTAATCTGATGTTTACTTAGTAGATTAAAACTTTTTAGTGGACAGAGAAAGCGTTCCAACAGATACAAGAGAAAATAAATACTATCTGTCTGCTAGACAAAGCTAAAGCGGAAAATCAATAGTAATGAAAAAGTTTTCAGGTGATATGACTGACAGTAAAATATTGACACTTCTCTCCCCCTGAAACCTGTTTGTCAGTGTAGTTGATGAGCAGGAAGTTAATAGAGACAGACAGGCGGCTGCACTGACATGATGGCGGGAGTAATGCTGTTTGCTAATTCAGTTTAACTGAACATTTATTTACATATCTTAGACAAACAATCTCACAGTCAAGTTATGATTTTTTTCACCTTATTTACATAATTTAAAAGTTTGTAAACTGCTTATTTGACATCCTTATTTTGCTACTATCATAGAAGGTCAAAGCATGTTTGTAGTTTCCAAACCCCTATTATTTATTTATTTATTTTTTTTACAAAACATATCACAATACATAATTACATAAATAAAGCTCACCATAAGACATTTCTTTTAGGTAACATATGCTATGTATTGTGACACAAAAAGTATCATTTTGGTTTAAGGAAGAAATTTCTGTCTTCCCAATGAGATTATGCTAGGATTTATAGAAGGATTATATATCAGGAGTATTAATTTTTCCCCTTTTGTCTGTTGAACAGGACTCATCAAAGGCAGTGTCTCTGGGTTTGTGGATGGAAGAAATGATCTTCAATCTAGCTGACTCAAGACTCTTTTTCAATGACCTGGAGGTGAGTTCTAAAAGTTAAGCAAATCAGAAACAGATGAAGAACAATTCAAAACTGAGAAAGTTGCAGATTTTTTTTTTCTCATCCAAAGCAAACTAAGCAGCAAACGCCCGCCCTTCTTGAGTCAAAAATCTTTCTTATCCACCCTCAAATTAGGTTCAGTGTACAGTAGATCTCACAGTTTTTTAACTGTCAATTTTTTTTCCAGTGCACTAGAAAAAGCCATGTTAAGAACTTATTAAACTCTTCATAAAATCTTTTCTTACTAAATGCTTGAAAAAGTTTTAATGTAGCAATGTATTTTTATGGATTTAAAAGAAAATCCTTCTACACATCTATCTTGTTTTTTATTTCTTTTTCACAGTATTTTTTCCAAAACAATTTACACCTCTGGATTAACAATATAACCAGAATATAATTTGGACATATTTGCTCAAAAGACTGTCCCACAAATAGACCTAATATATCTACTTAAAGTGCAACTAATTTAATATAGGCAACTAGGCGTTAACACAACTTCTAAAAGCAATGACTCAAACAAAATAAAAAATGGTGTTTTAGGACATGCTAAAGACTCAACACTAAATGTGTTTTTCAACACATTCCTCTCCCTTGTTCTGACAAAAGGGAAAAGATTAAAGAGGGATTCAGACAAAGGGAACAAGAACACTTTGCGTCATAATTACAGGTGTGTGTCTGGGCATCCAAGAGGAAAATTAGTCAAATGAGGAGAAGCAATGTGGAAGAGTGAAAGGAGCCAACAAATCCGTTTCCAAACCCAGTTTTCATTCCTTCTTTTATAGTTGGGGCTGAGTAAATCTCCTGAGCAGTACTTTGGAGCTGGCTAACAGCTCCTGCTGTCAAGTGGGGCAATTATCCAATTATATACTTACTTGTGTCAACAGTGCCGCAGGTGTCACATGTGTATAGTTCACTGTTTGATAAAGAATGACATTAAAAATCTGAATTTCTGGTATGAATTAGAAATTGCTAAAATATCTTCCCAAACATATTCAGAATCTTTAAATATTTTATTTATTTTGACATCTCATGCACTTTATTGTATTCTATTTAAAATTTCTTTAAAAGCTCAGAGTAGCTCATAGTTTTTCACAAATACAATTTTAAAAAGTGCAACATTATTCAGGCTACTTGATTTAATACTATATTAAACCCCTTTTGCTGCAGTTACAGATCAACGTCTACAAAAGATTTGTATTTATTTGTGACCAGAAATTATAGAAGACAAACAAAAAACAACTAAATATAATGATTATAGTAATCCTGAAAAACAAAGACAAGTCTTAAGCCCAAGACAAAAAATAAAATTAATCTTTTTTGTTATAAGGTTATCTACACTATGTACTAGCTTTACAATAGTAGCTATGGCTACTATTGTCCTTTTAATCAAGAACTAAGATTTTTTTTTTCTCTCTAAGTCTTAGTTCATATTCAAAACTGCAGTGGTCATTTACATTTAATGGTCACCAGTAACTTTTCTGATAAAGCCAACACCACCTGAGTGGGATATGGCGACTAGCCAGTGGGAACCAAGAACTGCAATAACGTAATGAGGATGAGGTAGTGTCTCTGTCTGGGTGACTGAAATGTGATAGGAGAGCCTGTCTGTCCTGGGTCATTTCATAACAATTACAACCTAGTCATGGATTCTGAATATTGTATAGGTTTCGGAAAAATCAAGGTATGCAGAGTTTCAGAATGTGAAAGATAGATGGTTTTGTGATCTTTAAGTTGGACTCTGGACAATATCATAAAAATTATTTTTTAGCAGACGTTTGCTCTCATATGCCTTTGTTATATGACATTTCTTGTGCAGTGTTTGCTTTTTGCTGCTTTGCTTTCATACCAATCTTAACTCAAAGACAGTAAGAAAAGAAAGTAATGGACTGGTTTTAATACCTACATTGATTGGTTGTATTATGGGTTTTAATGTCTGTGTTTAAACGTTTGTGCCTGATACACCATCATTTTGCCACGATAATATCTGTTTAACTTTGACGTGTCACACACTCTGAAATGGATCTCTTGACATGTCTGCTCTCGTTCTTATTTCCCAGGAATGTGACCAGGTTCATATTGATGACGTGGCATCAGATGACAATGGACAGGACCTGAGGTAAAATTTCTTTTGTTTTCCTGAAGAGATTCGATGTGGGACACTGCCAGTTTCTTTGCGGCATGTGAACCAGATACACCAGGTGAAAAAACAACAATCCACAAAGGAGATGAAGCGAGGAATAGGTTGTGTAAATATGTGTATTCAAATTTGCAAGCTTGTCCGTGACTTGTATGTTGTACTTCCTTATCAGTATAGTATGTCACATGATTATCCAACACTGTAATTTCTCATCAAAATATTTTTTTCTTTAAACAACATAATCATGTGTAAATACTTCAGGGCACTTTTGTAAGTAATTTGAAAAACAGACTAAGCAAAATAATTAAATTTATTTATAACAAATGTCGACTTGACACACTTTTTAAAAAAAAAAAGGTTATTTCAGTTTAATGACATACAAAAACAATGGTTTTTAAAAAAAAATTGATTAAACATGGCTATTTTTTTTATTTTATAATTTTAATATTTAGTGCATATAATATTTTTTTCTGACAAACGTTAATTGATGGTCTCGTTTCAATTTTAAAGGTAACCTCTTGACCCTGACAGATGTCCAGTTACTTTGTAATATATGCTTCCTTAAAATTGACAAATGACTACCGTATTTTATCACCACTACTGACAAACCTTTAATGAATGGAAGTATTTCAAAGGGACTCACCTTAACAAATTAATAAAAGCGAAACGAGTAAAAGTGTGTGAACTAAAATGTATTTTTGAATTGTTTTTTTTTGTTTGTTTGTTTGTTCTTTTGATGATCTGACGGTTCCCTTTATTGAAAACCTGCAGCACTTACAACTTTGGGTCGGATGGCTTCCAGAGCCCAGCAGGAGCAGGATCTTTGTGCCTGGGGTCAGGGGTCCACGGAGGGGTGGACTGGATGAGGAAACTGGCTTTCCGATACCGCAGAGTCAAGGAGATCTACAACACTTACAAAAATAATGTTGGAGGTCCGTCATGCTCTCATTTTGTTTGATACCTTTGTGAGCATGTGTTTCTACCTGTTGTAGTAATTTAAATTACCTTCAAAATTACCTGGTGTTTGATTTTTCAACACATTAAAAGAGAAAAGATTAACACAATGTAATATATTAAGTAAGATTTGCAGTTCCACTATGAAAAAAAGATGACTAATAACATGAAATGTGTAATCAGATTCACTGTGGTCATTATAGTAGAGCTTAAAAGTAACCCTTGGATATTTGCTGGAAACAGTGCAGAACAGAAAATACTTTATGTGATTTCAACTTTTTCAGAAGGCTTATCAATGTCCTTTTTCTTCTAAAACATTTGTTACTTGAGTCTGTTTCTAACATTTTACATTGACAATTCAACTTTAAGTGTCTGAAAGGAAAATTACTCCAACTTTATAGGCAATATACAGTATATACATGCAGATATGTTTCAAGCTGTACTGGACATGTTTTTCAGGACTGCTGGCCAGTCCCAAGCGAGAGGAATGGTTACAGCTGAGGAGAGAGATGGAAGTCCTCACTGACCTGTGGCTGACTCAAGCACTAAAAGCCCTGGCTCTAATCAACTCCAGGTTAGCCTTTCCTGCTCCACCAATGGGGGATGTTTTTGATTTTATAAATCTTACAATATGAAATGTAAGGAATCACTGCTAAATGTGACATTTTATAATACTGTCACCATTCTTTCCCCAGGCCTAACTGTGTGAATGTGTTGGTGACCACCACCCAACTTATCCCTGCTCTCTCCAAGGTGTTACTCTACGGTCTTGGCTCAGCCTTCCCAATAGAGAACATTTACAGTGCAACAAAGACAGGTGAGGAACTTTTGGGGGGCAGAACAATGTCCTAAGGCAGTGATTCCCAACATAGGGGGGAAGCAGCATCCCTAAGTGGGGTCCTGGAAAGCTCTGGGAGTGCCTGCGCTTCGATGCCAAAAAGACTGTTAGCATATTAAAATTTACAACACACTGAGATGATGTAGATATCTGGTTATTATGGTTGAGAACAGAGCAAATAGTGAGTCATAGTGAATGACAGATACTGCATCCTGAGTCAGACACTGCAGAAGAGAAAAGTTAAAAGTTATAAAATTATGTCACACAAGCAACTTTTTGCGTTAATTTGTAACATGATCTGAGAGGACATTAGCCCTTGTTTTATTGAGTTTACCCAGAACCTG
The DNA here is from genome assembly GCF_002775205.1 of Xiphophorus maculatus. Lineage (NCBI taxonomy): Eukaryota > Metazoa > Chordata > Actinopteri > Cyprinodontiformes > Poeciliidae > Xiphophorus > Xiphophorus maculatus. The sequence continues at coordinate 11,085,083 of NC_036462.1, read as the reverse complement.
CTTCTCAAAGGAAGCGCGGTTCTGAAGACATAAAAAATTATTCTGAAGCATATTTCTCCTAAGATCCCCTCCCCATGCCCACCACCCTCAAGATGGAGAACTCTCAGGAAAAGAGATTGGGAACCACTACCCTAAGACAAGACAGATGTGTTGATGTAACACCGTCTATATTTTAAGTCTAAATTAGTTTCTTTTTTGTTTTGTTTTATCCAAAGACTTAGTTTTGTTATTTGATACATGTATGTATGTTTCCTCTTTAAAGGAAAGGAGAGCTGCTTTGAGCGTGTATCTCAGAGGTTTGGTCGCAGAGCGGTCTATGTGGTAATAGGAGATGGAGCCGAAGAGGAGACCGTAGCCAAAAAGGTACATATAATCCAGTCTGTTGTTTTATGTCTGACTGCTGAAAAATGGTCCTCATAAAATCTGGTACACTATGAGAATCTCTGTTTGCAAAGCTGTTGTGACTGATTTTTATATTAACAATAAGATGTTAGAATGTTATAAGGAATTGATATCAGTCAGACAGCATATTTCCAACTTTGGGTGGTCCAAAGGCCTACCCTACCTATATTATATATTTAACAACTCCTCTGCATTTGCAGAAGTATCACTTACTACTAAGAGACATCTGCTGTAATTTTACACACTAATAATCTGTTTTGTTTGTGTAAATAGAAGAACATGCCATTCTGGAGGGTGTCTTGTCGGGCAGATCTGGAGGCTTTGAGCCATGCACTGGAGATGGACTACCTCTAGAGGGCAGCAGCTATCAACATCTGTGCTCTTTAATTTCTGAGTGCATTTGTGAACCAGCCTGTTGGGACTAATGTGGAGTCAATATTGCTGAGCACCGCAGCAGAGACATTAACAGCAGGCATGTGGAAGAGTGAAGAGTTTGAAGCATAGTGCATAAAAGGACGGAAACATGAAGTCAAAAGGGCTTCAATCAAACTGTGTGGAAGGAAAAAGGGACCAAAGTTTAACTAATCCCAGGGAACCATGGTTAGTACAGCAAGTATTAAACAAAATATGAAAAGCAACTTTTTTTTCCTTTTTTTGACTTCATCTCAAGTTCTTGGAATTGTGTCCCAATTGTTGCACTGAATGCAAATTCTAACTTTCTGTTTAATGAACTCAATATTAGAATCAACATAGATGAAATGTTTAGATTCTTCAAGCTTGTCCTGCTATGTGGAGAGATCATTCCTCTGGACAATACTATTTTTAGACCAAGAAAACTTTATGCAATACACAACTGCTTACTTCCACTAAAATTGTTGCTAGTTCGTGTCATGTCATGTTAAATCATAGTTTTTCTTATATTTAGACATGGTCTACAATTTGTCACCAGAATGATGGTTATTTATTATGGGTTTAAATTTGCAACACAGTAAGTTAGTATGACAGTTTGTATGTGTGTGTAAACAAAATCATTTATTGAGGCTAGAGCTGTGTTCTTGTAAAAATGTCTTGTAAGATGTTGCCATGCAGATGCTGTATTTTAGACTGGTGGTTGAAAACTTACATTTGATTCTGGGTTGTAAATTGATTTCCTTTCTGCTTTAATTTCCCATTAACCTGTTTGTAATGTAGATAAACTGTTATGGCTATGATTGTGCATGTGCTGATTACAAAGCCTGTGAGCTTAGTCATGGTTTGTATATAATGCCTTATTGTCCATTTCTTCTGACAGTTTAAGTAGAACTGATTAAAAAAAATAAATTAATTGCATTTTGGGGGGATCATAGAGTTGGAATTTCATCTTTTTTCCACAAAACTGCTCTATCAAGGAATAAACAAAACAATAAGTGATAGATGTAGAAAAATTATTGATCATGGTGTAAATTACATTTTTTATTAAATTTATGCAAAGTAGAGATGCATTAATCACAGCTTTGTTCCAGTTTTCATTTTTTAAAGTTCTGACTGACAACTGAACAACTTAGCTTATTCTGGTTATGTTCAAAGCACAATATGTTTAACGCCATTCAAAATACAAGTACATCTGAAAAAAGTACAATATTGAATAAAAGTGTAATATCCCATCCCAGTCATCTCAGAAAGTGACGTTCATATTATATAGATTCATCTTGTACTTTTGATGATTATGACTTGCAGATAATGAAAACCCAAATTTCAGTGTCTCAGAAAATTTGATTACTGTGAAAAGGGACATTATTGGAAAAGTGTGGCATCACACCACAATCAACTAATTAACGTAAAACACCTGCAAAGGTTTTCTGGCCCTTAAAGTCTTAACTCTGGGTCAGTACACAATCATGGGGAGGACTGCTGACCGGACAGATGTCCAGAAGACAGTCATTGACACCCTTCAAAAGGACGATAAACCACCAAAGGTCATTGCTGAAGACACTGTTTGCTCACAGCGTTCTGTATCTATGCATTTTAGCATTCATATTTAAACATCCGGTTTTAATTTGTCTGATGCAATATTCTAATATTCTGAGATGCAGCATTTTGGGGTTTCTTTACTTGTACCGTAATCATTAAAATAGTACAAAAAATAATAGAAGCTTGAGATATTTTATTCTATTTGTAAATTGGCTGTTTCATGTTCTGAGATGACTGGCAAGAAAAATTCCACTTTTACTAGACGTATTTGTATATATAGTTAAAATAAGATATTTGCATGCTCTGTGTAAAAAAGAGAATTTTTTTTTATTAAAAGATACTCTGTTAATAATCTACTTAGGATTATCAAAGTTGTTTCTATTTCAAAATCCAAAATAAAATTAGTGTGTTCCAGAGATGAACATGGTGCAAAAACATGGAAACAAACTTTCCAAAGATAAAGAAATCTCACTCATGAATCTGGCATTTTGTTATTTTACAGTAATTCTAACAAAGCAAAACCAGAAAAGGTGATAAAAGTTACATATTTTCTGTAGTATATATAAATGTGTGGTTTCAGCATTTAATTGTGTTTTATTTCTAATGCAATTAAACATGTTCATATTAGATAAATAAGAATAATTATAAAATTGAGATTTCTAACTAATGTGTTTTATTACAAGATGGGTTGCACAAAAAGTGGAATAAGTATTACTAAATAACATTCAGTATTTTATAGATTTGTATGATATTCTACTTTGGCTTAAAGTTTTCTAGCAGACTGGAAACATTTTAAAATTCTGCATTTTAAATGTCAGATTATTCTTTTAATAGCAAGAAAAAACTTTTATGACAATGTTCTAGAAATGTTAATAATGTGTAAAAAGATGGTAAAGATCACAACACCAAATGTTAATTGTTGCAATCCAGATTACAAGCATTACTGGCCTTGTGCTTAGTGACCAGTTTATTAATTTAGGAAATGTCTCCCTCTTTAGGGAAAAAAAAATTGTTACAACAGGGGAACTACAAATGTCTGCATACTGTTTTAGTGTAAGGTTTTCAGAAGAAATACAATACATGTTGCATATATTTCATAGAATTTATTTATTCAAATAAATCAAATGTCACAAAAATCTCACTTCAAAGTTCTACGTGTAAAAGATTTTTTCACACACCATTATTAGCATTCCACAAATACATAAATAGCAAAAAATAAATAGTAAAATAAATAATATTTACATCTTTTTCACTCACTATAATACACAAACAAGTGGGAAGCTTTGCACAAGCTAATTACTGTTTACAGAGACCATCTTGAAGCTTCTGATTGTGATGCTAGTGTCTGAAAGCGACAAACTGGCTTGCAGCATCTTTTCACCTGCCATGCTTGGGTTTAAGGTTATGGACTGGGTTGCTTTTCCTCCTGGACGAAGTGAGGGCATCCTGCAGAGAGACAAGAAACATCATATTAAATACATGGCTTGCAAAGGTTTGAAACCAGAAGGTTTAAATGCTTGGTTCTTTTATTTTTGGCATATTGTTCTCTATGACTTCTTTCAAACATCAGTCACACCCACATTCCTTCAGAATAGACACGCAGTTCTGTAATGTAGTTTTCAATGACACTCCTTTGTGCAACATTCTCTCCTTTGTTAATATTATAATGTACTGCCAGACATATGAGGTTAAGCATTCACCACATGACCAAGTCATTAAAAATAACAAAACCAGAATCCTACCTGAACTGCTCTTTGCCAGCAATTAGCCCGGCCCCAGCTACAGTCAATAATCCACTGACTGGGTGAGAAAACGGGTTGGTGAAAGTCACGAAGGCAGTGAGCTCTTTGTTTGGCACAATGGCGTTTTCCTCTGCAACCTGCATGAAAATAAACAGTAGGTAAACTCAGAAAATTCACCAAAAATGTACTCTGCAACTTCAGGGTTTTAAAAAGCCAAAATGTTTGATGGGAACATTATAAATACCTGGATAGTGAGGCCTGAGCTGGCAATGTTGAACTCCTCAGAGGCAAGCACCCGTTCACTGGTGGACATGTCCTCCAGGACAACTGCCAGGTTGATGAGGTTGTCTCCCTCAACGTGTTCATACTGCGCTGGAAGGATATGCTCCTGGATGACTTTAACTGGAAACAAGGAGAAGCCAAAGAAATAATAAGAGGGTGTATAAAAAATAACCAGCAAATCTATCTACAATAGATTAGGGATGTGGTTTGCACAATGTTGAACAACATGTAGTGATAATCAGATTTTGATACTGTTCACAAGGTAAGTATGAAGCCAATTTAGAGCTTTGAGATGAGCTGGGAAATAGAGCTGTTCTTCAGTAAAAAAAAAAAATACTTTTTATTCTTTAATTTTATTTTTACAACTTTGATTATGAAACTTAAGTACAATTTTAGGGGCCAATAGACAATTTTTTTTTTTTTTTTGTGATGACAAAAGAAAAAACAAGTCCAAAAGGACAGATATGTAGATGGGATGAGTAGACTATTTACCTTCCATTGGTGCCAGCTGGATGACACCGTGTTTGTCCCAGAAGGTTTCGGAGGGGCTGTGGTTGTACTCTTTTGCCTGAGCATTCAAATGTACTTTCATCATCTTGGGTATTTTCTGCTTGTTCATAATTTTCACCAGGCAGACGACAGGTTCCCCCGCAACAGGATGTTTAGCCAGTGTCAAGAAGACCATCACTCCCTTGGATGCAGTAGCTAAAAAATGAAGAAAACCAGTGTGAATTGAGATGTTGTCCTCAAAGAATTAACTTTAAGCTCTAATGAAATCTCTAGAATTAAAATGTACCTCTGCGTAGGGTTGAGTCATTTGAAATTGTGGAGCTTTTTGATGAAAGTGTTGATGTAGGACCTGTTTTGTAAAAGAGTGCAATAAAGAGGTAGATTAGAATCATTCTATTTCACAAGATTAGCTTCGGTGGAAATGTACTTGTATGTTTTGTTTGGGATTCCTACTTTTTATCCATTTGTAGTCTCCTGTGATGTTCTGCACTCTAGGATAGCCGATGGCTTTTGTGCAGATTAGGGATCCAATTTTCTCTGTGTCTTTGCTGAAGCCGACCACCTGGTCATGACTGGACAAGATGATCGTGTGCACATCAGCGTTCACTTCAGCATAGACAAATGGGATGTCATAAATCAGGTCTGTACGCTGATTCTTGATTCCTTTGACTGGAGCTGGTCCGCAGCAAAACACTCCTGTACAGGGAAGATAAGAAAGAAAAGTTCAAGTAAAAGTTCGAAAAGCCTTAACACAGAAAAAGAAATTAAAAAAAAAAAAAAAAAGCAAAACTTCTCACACACCTCCACTCCTTTCCTGTGGGGTTGGGTCAAGAACTTGCCAGCCATCCATCTCTGGCCCAAGATCACTGCGACTCATCCAGCACTCCACCCACACGTGAAAGTTCCTATTCAAAAAGTCCAACATTATGGTGGTTAATTAAAAAATGTAGAAAGATGAGAAAGGACTTTTACACATATCCAGATGTTGATCACAACTGACCATATGCTGTCATTGCTGCGGTTCAGCTTCTGTCCTGTTTCGCTGTAGTACTCTTCAATCACCAGGTTGGCATTGGTGTCGTGAGCGGAGTTGTAGTTTGTGACGACACGGCAAGGAATGCCGAGAACTCTCATGACTGAAAGATGTAATAAAAACATAGACATTTACAGACAGGCAAAAATATTTTAACATTCTTGTCCATAGACAAAATATATGAAGGTCCTTTATTTATCAATTGGCTATAATTACCTGTGCACATGACTGCTGCAAACACCCAGCACTGTCCGTACTTGACTGGACTGTAACCAGACTTAACCCACAGTCTCAAGATGTCCCCACTTCCTGTCCACTTTGAGGGACTGACACCCTGTTTGAAGTCGCCAGTCCATTTCCCTTTCAGCACACCACGATCATCCTCAGAGTTAATCTAAAGTCAAAACACAAGATAATTTTTTATTGCCAACCTGACTCTTTACCCCCTGAAAGCGATGAGCAAATGTGGAAATGACATACAGAATGTTCTAAGATAATTTGACTGACAGTGGTGGCTTGATGAAAGCCATAATTACAGTGTGCTGTGTCTTATGACGCTTTTGAACTGAGATCTTGCCAAGATATGTGTGACTCTTTGCAAGAAACACAATGTCTCAGTTCTGCACACACCTGGTTTTATCATGCAAATTATAATAAAACCAGGTGATAATAAAACCTGTTGGGTTTTTTTTTTTTTTCCACTGCTAGGATAATAAAACCGAGCTGTGAGAAGAGACACTGTTTGGATGGGATTTGTTCCTATTTTGTACTTTTTGCCGTGTTGTTTCTGAGGTCTGTTTACACTCACCATGGCAGAAACAACGCGGCTGATGTAGACAGGGTTGGATCTGTTCATGTAGTCCTTCTTTCTGTTTGTTTGATGCTGGGGGCTGACTTTGAGCAGATCCAGGCAAGCTTCCAAAACCCCAGGCTCATACTGTGCAGAGAAGGGGGAAAAAAAGCAATAAAAAATTAGACTTTATAGGCTCCTGAATGTTGCAGCTTGTTAACACAAGCTGTAGTGAAAGGCATTCCATTTCTGAGTTAGCTCAAAATCTGTTATAAATATGTTCTGATAGGTGGGAAGAGCTTACATACCAGATCAAAGGACCAGGGTCTTGAGACAATGTTGTTTGGGGTCCCCATAAAGAGCAATCCAGAGTCACTCAGGACATATTCCTCCCTCTGGTCCTCAAATGGAATATAAGCTGCATCCTCTGAAAAACAGAAAACATTTCATTAGAGTCCTAATCTGTCTCTTTTTTTATTCAGAATAAATATGAGTAAGCTCTTAAGACTCATAACGATCTGTGCTTGTCTTTGAAATTACTAATTTTATTCATTTCAAAAAGCTAATATATATTTAATTAGAACTCTGATTCAATAGTAAAATCAAAGCTAATGGCTGATTAGAAGCCACCTTCAAAGCCTTATTCAGAAAGACATGTTTGTAAAAAAAATAGCAAGTTCCGTTTTGATTGACCTTCTACAATTGTAACATCAGCACCAGAAAAATATTCAGTCTTTTCCAAAAAGGAAAAAGTAAACCAAATTAAACTCTGAATGTAGCAATTCTTTTGAGCTCTACTCACCAGAG